>NW_007252452.1:329060-364081 GCF_000164805.1 Carlito syrichta | reverse complement strand
TGTCGGGGGATGGGAAAACACCTCTTATCAACAGGGTGCCTGAATGAAACGTAATTGTACACCTAACCCTTAACTGTACCCCACAAAACCATAATAAAAAATACTGATTAATGAAAAAAAAAAAGAATGAAATCAGTGCCCTCATAAAAGAGGCTCAAGGGAGTTTGTTTGACCGTCCCGCTACATAAGGACACAGTGAGAAGGTGTCATTTCTGAAGCAGAGAACAAGCCTCATCAGACACCAAATCTGCTGGTACCTTGATCATGAACTTCCCAGCCTCCAGAACTGTGAGAAATAAATCTGTGCTGTGTATAAGCCACCTAGTTTATGGTATTTTATTATAGCAACTTGAATGGACTAGGGCAGCAGTCCAAGGAACCTTCTTTGTGTTGTAAAGGTTTTTAGAAAGATTTCAAAGAAGCTGACATGATTAAATGTTGAAGGATGAATAGAGTTTTGCAGGGGGTAGAAGAAAGGAAAGGGTTACCGGGCTGAGAAAAAATGGAATGCAAAAGCACAAGGTGTGTGTGGGTGCTGTGTCTGTATATATATGTGGTTTGGTAGATATATGGGGCATATATATGTAGGGGTGTATGGTATGTGTGTGTGTATGTAGGTGTAGGGTGTGTATGGTGTGGTGGATATGCTTGTATTTGTGTGCGTATGTGTTGTGGTGTATGTGGTGGGCAAATGTGTGTGGGGGTTTGTGTGTTAGGGGTGTGTGTGTTGTGGAGTATGTGGTGTGGTGTGTGTATGGGACGTATGTTTGTGTGGGGTATATGTGTGTGAATGTGTATATGTGTGTCTGGGGGGATGTGTGTGATATATGATGTGTGTAGGGGGTGTGGTATGGTTCATGTATGGATGTATGTGCGTATACAGAAGTGGGATGTGTGTGTAGAGGGGTGTGTTGGGGTATGTGTGGGTGTGGTAGGGTGTATTGTGGTGTGTGTAGGTGTGCCTGAAGGTTCCAGCAACTGTGTGAAGTCCCTTGGGAATGGTGCTTAGCGGGGTGGGGGATGAGCATTTTGGAAAGACAGAGGAAGACGGGTCCCAGGAGCTCTTGCCTGCTGTGCTGGGGGAGTCAGAACACTCTGTAAAAGACAGAAAGCCATGGAGGCTCATTAAGGAAGTAATCTAAAGGAGTATGTTTTCAAAAAACCGTTGTATTGATAAGCTGACCGTAATTTGCTTTTCAAAAGATAAAATTTTTAAAACAGACACTCCCTCTAAAGCAGGATTTCAAAGCAATGCCAATCTTGGCACTGTTGGCATTTTAGCCAGATAGATCTTTGTGATGGGGGGGTGGTCTTGTTCTGCATCGTAGCATCTACCTATTAGATGTTAGTAGCATCCTTTTGGGTTACCCCTCCATCGCCACCAATAACCCACAATGACTCCAGCCTTTGCCTAATGTCCGCTGGGGTGCAAAATAGCCCGCGGTTGAGAACCACTGCTCTAAAGCATGAACTGCTTCATTCTTCTTTGAATTCACTTCATGAAAGCCTGGAGCCTTCAAATATTCAGTAGCCCCCAAGACTCCTGGAATAGGTTCTCTTGAAGAGCATCACCCCTGAGCCAGATCGATCTGTTCACTGCTTCTCTGAAGCAACAACAAGGAGAGGATCCTGGCCTGGAGTGAGAAACACATACATACCTGCTTATGAATTCTATTTTAAAAATAATGAAATCATTTGTTTCTTCCTTCCACTTCTTGGCCCTTTGCCTCTTCTTGGTGCACAAGGAGTTGTTGAGGAAAATATAGTCACAAAATAAAAATTCCAAGTGCATCACATCTGTGGATGCATTTGGATTTCTAAGAATACTTTGAAGGTGAAGTAATACCCAAAGTAATACCCACAGATGATAGTGAACTTCTAGTAATTTCCTGTCCATCATAATATTAGATCAGACTGGCTGATTTTTACATGACCTGAGCTGATGTCTCCCGACCTTTCTACCTTTAAATTTTCCTGATGATTATGCATAAACATAGAATGCCGGGTTAGGGAATATTTTTGTGAAAATATGAATGCACAATAAAAGTTATATTACTCAATATTTATTGTCTTGGAGTGTAGAGAGGGTGACAGTGTAGCATAATGCTAAATAACTTCAGCTTCAGCTTAAAATAGATTCTGGTTCGAGTCTGGGTCTCATTGCTAAGATGGGCAAGCTATTTAACTTCTTCAAGACTCAGTTCCATGATCTGGAAGAAAAAGAAATTGTTGGAGAATTAAGCGAAATATGACATGTTTGGGGCTTAGCTGGGTGCCTGGCATGTAGTAAGCCCTCAGGATAGGAAAATTATCAGTATCAGTTTTCAGAGTAAACATCACAATGGTCCTTGCTTGAAGTGGGGAGAAGAAAAAGGGAAGCTGTCATTCATTTTGCATCTGTTATATGCCAGACAACCATAGAGCACATGATCACCTGGTCAGAGGTACAGAGAGAGTTAGCAGATCCCCTGACATCCCATGACTCATCAGTACAGAGGAAGAATTTGGGTCTAGATCTGTCTGGCTCCCAAGCTCGTGCTTATTTGACAGCATCATGCTGTGCACTGAGTTTGTGGCCATGCAGGCTCACATTACACACAATAGGATATTTGTCACTCTGCTTCACGGCGAACTCAGAAACTTACAGGTGCCTAATTTACTAGTCTCCTTGCTGTGTTGTGTATTTACATATATTCTTAAATGCACATTCCACTGCCGTCTGCTGTTTGTCAGTTGTATGACCTTTGGCAAGTTCTTCAATCTGCCTGAGCCTCAGTTTCTGCATCTCTAAAAAAGGATAACAATTCCTCTATGTAGGGATTAAATTCGTTGTCGTAGGTGGGGTTGCCTAGCCTAGTTCTGGCACATATAGTAGGGGCTCAATGTTCATTCTACTCTCGCTTTTCCTAAACAGATCAGGATGTGATTAGAATAAGAGAGAGTTGTAAGCAGGCTATGAAGACTGAACCCCTGTGCCTTATCATCATATGCATATTGGAGAGTCGTGGAGATAATGTTCAGAGCCTTTCAGACAAATTTGAGTATCCTTATACTGACCACCACAACAGATCAGCTCCGCATCATTGTGCATGTAAGCTTTCACCTATGCTGTATGTGTGAAGTAGATATTTGAAATTATTAGGCTTCTTTGGGAGAAGACAGCCTTTCTGTGAATTGCTACCATTTCCTTTTGCTGTCCAAACCTTCAAGCAATAAACTTCACCTTTATTGACAAACTTTAGATGCCTTTCAAAAAATAAAACA
Source organism: Carlito syrichta (assembly GCF_000164805.1). NCBI lineage: Eukaryota > Metazoa > Chordata > Mammalia > Primates > Tarsiidae > Carlito > Carlito syrichta. The sequence continues at coordinate 360,817 of NW_007252452.1, read as the reverse complement.
GGTAAGAAACAGAAACTTGTTCAGGGCAAAGCTTGCCTTGGGCCGTAAATTTATTGATTCACCCCAACCATGCTTACTTTAATATCTCCAAACCTTGTGATCAGGCGAGAGCATCTTTTCTGAGATAAGGTGAATGGGAGCATCGTCTGTGGTCCAGAGAGCTAACATCAACTTTGTTTTAGCCTTTCTGCAGACATATAATAATGACAATTCAATTTAACATACTCTTGTTGTACAATAACTCTATACCAGGTCTTGGTATATATGGGTAGAATAGTCTTTTTGTCCTGGAGAGCAAAAATTTAATAAAGTAGTATGCTATCTTATGGTTTTATTTGGTCCGTCAAGTAATAGTTGCACAAGGAAGGGCACATCTCATTGTTACTGTGTTACAGATGAGGAAATGAACCCTCAGCACAATGTAAAGCAGATGACATTTATTTATTCACTCATTTATTTATTTATTGGATATTTATGTATTGGATATTTAGTGTATGCTGGGCTCTAGGTATCCAGTGGCAAATACCATAGATAATGGAGGTTGAAGGTATGGAATTTACAGCCTACGTGAGGGGAGATAGCACTTGATTGTTAAGCATGCATGTGCACAAGAATTGGAAATTGTAGGGAATGCCATGAGGGGATCATATGACAAAAACAGTTTAGACTGGGACTAGTAGTGAAACTAATGGACTGAATTCTGAAGTATGAGTAAGGGAGACTTGATAAAGAACAAAAACCATTCTCTAGGCAGAGGGAGGGTGCTAAGGCAGAAAAGCACCTGGTTCATTTGAAGAATAAAGAGGTGGCCAGTGTGGATGGATCTCAGAGCACAAAATGGGAAGAGAGGTGCAAGAGGACACTGCTGCAGGTGTTGCCATCCCAAATAATGTTATCTGTGTGTCAAATGGTCCAGCCAGAACCGGGGTGCACCCTTGGGCCCCTTACTGTAGATTGTCACCCTGTGTGAATAGCGTCTCCATATAAACAGATCTTTTCCTGTTTTCAATAATTTTCATGACTATTAAAGGTTGCCAATGCATTTTAAACGTTACTATTACAAAAACTAGAGAAGATGGGACATGTTGGGGTAGGAAACAACATCAAGAATTCTGTTTGAAGATGTGAAGTTTGAAATGCCTGTTAAACACCCAAATAGGTGTGGTTGAGAAAGAAGTTATATATATATTAGTCTGAGATCAGGGCACTGGTTGATTTGGGAAGTCACTGGCAGTAGCTGGTATTGTAAACCATGGGACTTGATGACATCACTTAGGGAGATCATGTGAAGTGAGAAGAGAAGAGGTCCAGGTTGAGCCTTTGGCAAATACTAAAATGGTAGAAGGAGTTAAAGGACCAGGTTAGGAGACTGAGAAAGAGTGGACAGATAATTTGGGGAAGAATTAGGAAAGCTGATGCCACCAGTGCAAAAGAAGATAGCATTCAGAAAGATGGAATAGCCAACCGTGCCCAAATGCTGCTGGGAGGTGTAACAGAACATGCTCTGTGGAGTTGGCAATAGTTTTAGAGGAGAGATAAGGAGGGAATCCGTATTTGAGAGGGCTAAAGAACAAAATGGAAGACAGAAATAAAAATCAGTATGGAAATAGTCTTTTAAGAGGCTTGGGTATACAGGGGTATAGAGAAAAAGGCCCCATTCCTCCTTCCTGAGCTATCAGTGGAGCCCTAGGCTATGAGTCTACAAGACAGAGAGTGTGGGCCTGAGTCTTCTGTTTCATGTACTCTCTGGCATCTGTGCCTCTTTCCACTCTCCTGTCTTTGATTTCCCACAATGTCTCATATTTTCTAATGTCAACATTGGTGATAGGACTCTTCTCCTTTCCATCATTTCTCCTTAGCCCATCCTGTCATGTCTGGCTCCCTGTCTTTCCACTCTTGCCTCCTTGTAACGCAGTATTTCAATTGAGCGGCTGGATTCATCCCTTCCATATAGGTTATATTATACAAAATTTTCCTCATAACTAAACTATGGTTTCCCATCTGGCTCTATAAAACCTGTATTCCTTATCACATCCTACAGAGCCCTTCATGATCTGCAGTCCATCTTTGAACTCAAGTCTTCTTTTACGTCATCTCCTACCACATTGGCTTCCTTCATTCTTCCCCAGATACACTGGTCCCCTTGCTGTTCCTCAAACACTTCAGCACTCCCTGGCCTCGGGGAATTCATTGGCTCCTGAAGTTCTCTGCACCTAGGACATACTATAAATGTTTCTGGTGAAAATGCAATTGCTTGATGACCACAGAAGCCACCCTCAGAAATTAGAGTTTCTTATTCCACTACATAAAGTTCACCAACCTTGTTTTTATTACGTTTCCTTCTTTCATTTTTAAACCACTTTTGCCCAAGTTCATATACGGAGAGAATTTCAAACATGATATTCTAGGATGACCCTTCAAATACCGGTTTTCACTTCTCTGGAACTTCTGAAGAGGTGGCAGGGTTTCTTGTGAACTTTTCAATTTGGAAGAAAAAGCTGATGCTAATTGGAAGATACCCACAATACTAGTACAAGACTGTATTCTATCTTTGTATAGACAAAGTTATTAAATACATACTTTCAGCCAAGCTATTTCCCTGTGTCCAAGCTGGAAAGCTCAGGGCTTGGCTTGTCAAGGCTTTCTGGGACTACTAAACAGGGACTTACTTTAGAAATTTATGTTGCCTGCAGCACAAAGCATCTATCAAAAAGGAATACATTTTGGCAGAATAGTAGTGAACAGGTTTCTATGACTAAATTAAGTTTTTTGTTTGTTTGGGATGAGGCTTCATTTATACTGTATTTCCCTGCAACTTCTGGCTCTTCATTTTTCTCTAAAATTAAAAAAAAAATGTGTATATGTGAGGTAGTCAAGGAGAGTCTAGAATGCCGGAAATAAAAGTTGATTGCAGGCCACAGTGCCCTCTCACTACCCCCACAAAAGGATCTAATGTGCTGTTCTAGCTTTCAATCGTGTTAATGAATTGATTGATTAGATTTTTCAATAAGTAAATTTTATTGAGTTGAGATCAATGCATTGGAGGGGGACATTCTCAGTGAGCTATAATATCCATCATGCTTAAGTAGATCCCATTGGCTTTTTCTGGGAATGTGACACTTTTGGAGCATCTTATACATATCCGTGGCTTCAACTTTGGAACAATGATGACTCAAAATGTTTCCTTTTTAGGTTTCTCCTCTGAGTTTCAGAAATCAATATTCAAATGCTTACTTGGCATCTTCACTGGGATATTTTAAATTCACCTCGCGTTCCATCTGCCCAAAGACTAAACTCATAGCCTTTCCCATACAACTGAGTTCTCTGACGGTATCCATTGTCTCAGTTAAGTGACATAAACAGCCATTTAGTAGTTCAGTTTAAAAATCTGAAAATAATCTTGATAGTACTTGCTTCTTTATTTTGAATGCCCAATCTGTCACCAAGTCCTGTCAGTTTTACCCCTTAAGTATTTCTCTAATCTATCAGCATCTCTCTATATTATCCATTGATACCACTCTAGCTAAAAATACTGTCCCCTATCATTCTGAAAGGGACACAGCCTTCCATCAGTCCCTTGCATTCTGTGAGGCTCTGTACCAATCCAACTGCCTCCCAACATCCAGGATCACCTATCGAAATCCAAAACTGATGCTACACCTCTGATAATAACCCTTCAAGTATTTCCCATTGTCCTCAAGATAATGATATTAACCATTATTTACTAGCAGTAACTCGTACTTGTTTGGTACCATGTACTACTCTAAGTGTTTCACATATTTTAACCCATTTTCATATATTATCCCATTTAAGCAAAACAAAATTCTTGCAGAAGTCATACAGTCCAGCAAATATCACCCATGCGTGTCTCTCCTGGCCTGTCTTTGCTTTTGTGATTTTTACACTACAACTTTTCCCTCTATTATAAAATGCAATCCCTTCTCAGGTTGGACTTGAAGTGGACCTTCTTCTGGAAACAATTGTATGAATTCTGTGTTGGTGCCTGGACCGATGAGCAACTTGTCTGTGCCATCTTGGGAAATGAACATTAAGAACCCTGGTCTGGCAGGAGAGTGGGATTCTCCTGTCAACTTTGCATTGTGATTTGGTCAGGTCACTCTCTAAGTTAGTTAGGATACTTCCACTGCAAGTCTATCTACTTCCAACTTGCTTAAGCAAAATATAGGAATTTCCTGGAAGTATATAGGGCATCTAATAAATCCCATGGGTGAAATGAACCCGACCCGACAGAGGATGAAACCTAAGTACCAGACAGCAGTCAGGATGGAGGTTGGAAGTCAATTACATATCTCTGTCTAGATTAGATGTCACTGTTGCTGAATACACACAATTCCTACATCAACATGGGTTAAGGTTCGGTGACCAAGGCAGACTAATTAGCATTCCTCTGTTCAATTTTAAGCTCTGTAAAAAGCTCATCTGATTGGCCCAACTGAGGCAAGAGATCCAGTCATCATAGACTGGGAGGATTGGGTCACAGACTATAGCCTCATCTGTTAAAATGGAAGCGGGGTACGGTTTCAAGGGAAACTGTAGCCTGGCCAGAAATCCTGAAAGGTACTACTCTCGGCCCCAGTTTTCTCATCTTTAAAAGCTTTTTGGGCACCTTGATTTTTCCCAGCTTGCTCCGTGCAGAGAGAGCTTGAAGCTCAGTGTCACAGATTACACTGTGACACTCTTGAAACACAAACTGAATGCAGCCCCAACTCTAAAGATCTGGGGATTAAGCAGAGAAACCTCTTGTGTCGTCTCAGCAAAGAAGCTGCAAATCCCCTAAGTACCAGTGAAGGGGAAGCTTTGACTGGGGAAACATCAGAGAAATCAAACACTTCACTCTGCTCTCATGTCCTATGAGGGGATTTGTGGTTTCAAACAGTAAGCTTGGATGTGTCTTTTGCAAAGCCAAAGCTCGCCATTAGCGCAGGAGATAGAATCTAAAACAACAGAGGGCAAGTGTTGTTGAGGGTAGGATTACTCAATAGTGCCCCCATCCATGGGAAACCCCATGCCACATGGTTTAACACCAGGTGGAATGCCTCCCCCATTCACTTGCAACTTGCATCTCTCTTTCCACCTGCCATGTTGCTGAGCCATCATCAGGTTAGTTCTACCCACTCTCTAACTTCACTCTGGTGCTAGAACTTCTGACTGAGAGGAAATCAAATCCTTCCTCTCTGTATGGTGAGCATTACCCATCCTGAAGGCTTGGCTCAAATGGTACATCCTCTGTAAACTCTTTTTTTAAAAAAGTTCTTTATTGAAGTATAATTTACATATCAAAAACATTTACTATTTAAAATGTACATTTCAAGCATTGTTAGAAAATTTAGTGTTGTGCAATCATCACCATGATCCAGTTTAGAGCGTTTCCTTCTCCCCCAAAAGATCTTTCACGCTATTTTGTAATCAATCGCCATTCCTACCCCCAGCCCCAGGCAATACTAATCTACTCCCTGTCTCTGTAGATTTGCCTCACTGAGAACTTCAGACTCACCATGGCAGAGTAATTCTGCCCTCTGGGCTCCTAACATCCTTTATATATACTTGTAAAATGATCTGGAAATTGTCACTTATGTGTATGTTTCTCCAACTACAGTTTAAATACCAAGACCACTGTCTTACCTAGGGACATGGCAAAACCCCTGCATGTGTTATGTAGACCATAGCAATCTACACATGATAAGCACAGACATGAATTGTTTTCTTGATCTGGGGCAAATTTTCATACTATTCCTCTTTTAGAATAGCATAGCTAAATTTTTACTGAACATTTACTATGTGTCAGATGCTCTGCTAAGTGTTTGTATTCATATTGAAATCTCACAGCCCTTATTTAAACTTCAGTTGAACAGATGGCAACTATTATTATTGGCATTTGCAGATGAGGAGGCTAAGGCACTTTCAAACAGAATGTGACAGGACCAAACCTCAGACCTGGCACTATTTAGCCTAGAAATCCATTCTCTTAACCACAAAACTTCAGTGCCTTTCAGCCACTGACAGTGTGTCCACAAGACCCATGCCTAATGTTTTTCCTGTGATCTCAATAGGTCAGTACCCTTCAGATGCCAATTTGTGTTTTGGTCAGCAAGTACTCCCTTTTTGCATTCACTTTGGGGTCCTTCTGAGGGAATGTGACTATTCTGAATACTTGAAGATCTTGGGCTAATTTAGTGTTAAATTATTTGATTTTGCTGATCAGCTAAATCAATTGCATGCTTTTCCCCCATTGATTCCTTACGGCAATGGCCTAGTGGAATATGAAATAATAATAACAGATATCACATTTATAAAACATTTTGGTAAGAAAAACACTAAGAGCTTACTAGAACAACTGAACCCAAATTTTTTATGTCTTGAAGGATTCATGTTCAACATTTTGGAAATGTTGGAAGCAAAGAAAGAGGAAGATGAATGATGGGTTGCGATATCTTGACCCACAGTGGCCCTCAGACACTGGCAGAAACAAGGTCCCAGCTCTCTTTTAAAGGATACCAGAGAGTCAATGTGAGTGATAAATCTGACCCTTTTACCTGTATCCTCTTTAGAGACTAGGTTTAACTTAATCTGGAAAATTCTCACAACAGCTTTGGTCATGGTCAAAAACTTCAAACTCCTATGTGCTGGCACATGATTGATAGAAACAAAGCGGGCCCAGTACAAGATAATAAGGAATGCTAATGACTATGGTGAAATAGAACAGCTCCTGCCTTCAGGGGACAGCTGCTACTCAGCCCAAGATCACTGTTTTCCTATTTGTTCCTTTAATTTTTCAGATTTATAGAAAGAAGTTAGAAATCTAGATATTTATTGAACCCTCTCCAATCCCTTCTCCATTCATCTACCAATTCAGCAAGTAGTTACTGAGCACTTACTATGTGCCAGATCCTATTCTAGGTGCTGAGGATGTAACTGTGACCAGAGAAGATAGAACTTTTGTTCTGCTTCATCTGTTAGAAACATGTGGAACCAGTGGATCATATTTACAGGTCACCAAGCAAAAACAAAACAAACAGCAAAATCATTCAGATAGACTTGATTACAATCTAGATGGGGCTTTTAAAGATATAACAACCACACCTCCAGACCACCCCTTAAAGGATTCATGCAGCCTCAAGATAGGACTCTACAACCTTATTAACCTCAATATTTCCCCTCTGAGTGATTTGCCTTGCTTCCTTCAACATCTCCTTAAGAAATTGGGAGCAATAATTGCCTTCCCTTCTATTTTTCAAAAGATTCTTGGTTCACTGGTCCGGGGCCAAACATTTTTTCCAATCCTTCTCCTCTAGCTTTTCCATATGTCTGTGAGGTCAGGGTTCCTCGTGCTTCCTCCCACCCCAGGGCATGAGCATTTTTGCATTACCAAAGTTATCCAATCTAAGTGTCTCCTTCCTCTCAGCCCTGAAAGCACCTGAGAGGGTCAAGTGCAGAGCTACTGCTGTGGTAGGGGTGGGGATGGTGGAATGTTTTGTGTTGTATCTGAGCATGGTAACACTCTGAGAAGTAGGAGAGAGCATTTAGAAAACCATAAATAATTCAGAAATGGCTTCAGCTCAGGGTGCACACAAGTGAACATAAGAAATAAGTCTAGAAAAACTAGAAAGGAGGAAGATGGTAAAGGTAGCCCTGTTTGGCAGATGGTAGGTGAGGAAACTGAGTCTCAAGAAGGTTAAAGATTATCTTCCAGAGCACACAGAAGGAGCCAGGACTATCTTCCAGATTTCTTGCATTCTAATGTCATACCCCAGCCCACCACTGATAGTTAGTTGCCCTGCCTGGATCCCTTGCCCCATATGAAGTTCAAAGACAGGAATACAAGCAAGAGTGCTTTGAAAAGAACATGCCTGTGAAATGACTGACCTGTCTTTGAGGCCACTTGTCTCTAGCGACTTGGGCTTGACTTGGTGCAAGCATTCGGAAGCTCAGCTGTCAGTACTAAAACTCTCAAGGGCTCAGCAAGGGTGACCATCTGGAAGGTTGGCACCAAGAAAGGAGAAAAAAATAATAAGCTGTGTTCAGCTTCTCCGAGAAGGAGAAGGCAAGAACATGCTTCTGATTACTGACATTTAGAAAGCCACATGGCAGTAGTTCTACCTAAAGGATGTCAGTGTTTCTGGGTGAGACCTGAGTGGAACCTTCACTTCCCACAGACCTCTCTGAGTCAGCCTTGTCTAAACTCCAACCACTCTTGTCCTGATCCTTTTGTTACAGGAACATTAAAGTGAAATTTAGTTCCCAGACCCATATGAAATCAAATTGGAAAGTGCCCATCTCTCTTCCAGAATTTTTTACTTCCTCTTTCTTTACTTAGTGTATTATCATTTTATTTGGAAGTGATAGACACCCATTCAAACTGACTTAAGCATTAAAGTACTCAAGTGTAATAATGGCTTCAGGTATGGCTAGATTCATTATAATTCAGTACGACTGTCACTAAGAAGATTTCAACAGAAATCTTCATCTCTTACCTTTATTTTTCTATTTGTCTTGTCCTCATCCTGGTCCTCCATAAATGCCATTAAAGATTTATTAGTCACTCCAGATTTCTCTCCTACCAATGTAGGAATTCCAGTGAAATGAGATGACCTTTTTTTCCAGTAGCACCAGTAAATGTCTAGTTGCTGACCCTCAGTGGACAAAGGATCCTGTGCTCATTCCTGAACCAGTGATGATGATCAAATTCTCATTGGTCAAGCCTTGATTACCAACCCATCCTTGAATCTGTAGAGTGGAGTCATCCATGCCTAAGATATATAGAGACTGAGAGTACAGTGAAATAAAACAGGGAGAATGAATGCTGGTGTGAATAAATAGTGCCTGGCTTTTTCACCACTGTATCTCCAGCATTGAGCAAAATGTCAGACACAGAATAAGGACTCAATAAATAGTTGCAGAATAAAGCAATATGCCCCTTAACACCCTCTACATCCTCTATTGTAAGTGTCTGTCAGAGAGTTTCAGAAATAGCATTCTATGGATCTACCATCCTCACTCCACTGTGAGTTCTCTAGGACTGTGTCTCTTAATCTCTACTTATATTCTTGCCACTTAGCACTGTACCTGGCACATGACAGGTACACAGTAATATTAAGTGGAAGTGGAAGAAAAAAAAAGAGCAACAGTTCTTAGAGACCTGGAAGTCACAATAGCAGTCTTAAGATGTATTATTGAGCCGGGCTCGGTGGCTCAGCCTATAATCCCGCACCTTGGGAGGCTGAGGTGAGTGGATTCCCTGAGCCCGCGGGTTTGAGACCTACCTGGGCAACTTGGTGAAATTTCATCTCTACAATAAATAAAAAAATTAGCTGGGTGTGGTAACGCATGCCTGTAGTTCCAGCTACTTGGAAGACTGAGGCGGAAGGATCGTCGGAGCCCAGCAAGCTGAGGTTGCGGTGGCCGGGAGCAGCCACTGCACTCCAGTCTGGGCAATGGAGTGAGACTCCAACTCAAAACAACAACAACAGCAACAACAACAAAAACACAGAAAAAGCTAATAACTACTAACACATGCAATGAGATGGATAAATCTCAAAGACTTGTCTAATGAAAGTAGCCTGACAAGCCGGGCTCGGTGGCTCAGCCTGTAATCCCGTGCTTTTGGGAGGCTGAGGTGAGTGGATTGTCTGAGCCCGCGGGTTCGAGACCCGCCTGGGTAGGCGAGACCTCATCTCTACAATAAATCAAAAAATTAGCCGGGCATGGTAGCGCACGCCTGTAATTCCAGCTAATCGGAAGGCTGAGGCGGAAGGATCGCCGGAGCCCAGCAGGTCGAGGCTGCGGTGGCCGGGAGCGGCCACTGCACTCCAGTCTGGGCGACAGAGTGAGACTCCAACTCTTAAAAAAAAAAGAAAGAAAGGAAGTAACCTGACAGAAGAGTACATGATTCCAGCCTAAGTGCCCATCAATGGATGAATGCATTTAAAAAATACATGACATGCCGAGCTCGGTGGCTCAGCCTGTAATCCCGCACTTTGGGAGGCTCAGGTGAGTGGATTACCTGAGCCTGCAGGTTCGAGACCTGCCTGGGAAACTTCGCAAGACCTCATCTCTACAATAAATCAAAAACTAGCTGGGTGTGGTAGTGCGCACCTGTAGTTCCAGCTACTTGGAAGGCTGAGGTGGAAGAATCGCCGGAGCCCAGCAGGCCGAGGCTGCTGTGGCTGGGAGCGGCCACTGCACTCCAGTCTGGGCAACAGAGTGAGACTCCAACTCAAAAAAAAAAAAAGATGTATTATTGTTTGTCAGAAAGAATGAGGAACGGAGGAAAAAAGTTTGGGGAAACCTGGCCCACGGCAAAGCCATCTGCCCATGCTGCCTCCAGGGTGCTTATTGCAAGCAGGCTTTTTCTCCTGCACTTGTTTTTGAAGTTTGGAGGCAGGCTTACTGGCATCTCAACAAAACAGGCTGGAGGACACAGTGGAAGAATTGAGCTAGTAATACCAGTGTCCAAAGAAAGCTGGAATATTCAATGAGTACTAGAATATTGTTGGAGGAAGAAGGAGTCATGAAGAGTATACACTGTGTGCTTTATGTGTTCCTAGAACTGTGGTGAGTACTCTTATTTCTGTCTCAGTAACCCCTTGAGGTATGAGCTGTTATATTACCCCATTTTACAGATGAAGAAACTAAAGTTCAGAAAGATTAGACACTTGCTGATCCAGGCAGGAAAGATTGGACACATTTGAATCCAGGCAGGCTGACTCCAAAGCTTGTGCTACCAATCTCAAAATGATAGACAAGAAACAGGAAATAAAAGGAGAGGAAGCTAAGAAGAGTTCCGATACTAAAAGTGAAGAAGACACCACAAGACTGTTTATTAGCACTGTGCCCTTGGGCAAGCGACTTGACTTCTCCAAAACTTAATTTCTTTATCTACAAAATGAGGATTAAAAAGTCAAGGAACTCATAATTGAGGGCCAAAGAAAACCTTGGACTTGGATTTGGGAGACTTGAGCTCGATCAAGTTCTGGCTTTGCCCGGTGAAGTAAAAGCCCCAGCAAAGAGTTGGAGAGTCAGGATGGGCTGGGTTAGGACACAATAACCAACAGCTCCCAGATCTCAGCGGCATGAGGCAGAGAAGTGTGATTTCTCACTCTTGCTCCGTGTCTATCATGACTAGCCGGGATTCTACCCCAGATCTCCTCATTCCAGGACTCGAGCTGGCAGGGCAGCCACGGTCTGGAATATTGGTGCTGTCATAGCAGAAAAAGTCAAGAATTGTGCTGTGGTTCTTCTGCATCTGTAAGAGATGATACTCTTGCTTCTTTCTCACACTCGAGGGGCCAAAATGAGTACTAGAGGGCAGGAGAGTGTGACTTTTCCAGGCGTCTAGGAGGAGAAGAATCTGACACATGGTTTGCAGATGAGATCCAGAATTCCAGGGTGTCCTGAAAAAGAGTCCCTTTCCACTTCTGGTCCTCAGTTTTCTTTTGTGTACAGTGAGGATAACCACTCAGAACTCTTGGAAGATTGTCACTCATGAAAAAAAAAGCCTTGAAAACGCAGAGTTGGTGCTAGAACAAGTTATTTTTTCCCCTTCTTTCTCTTACTCCCCTACCCACATCCTTGCTGCATTTTTTTTCCTCCCAAACATGGTCTGCTCTCTTAGCACCCCCACCCTACAAAAAGCAGCTAACAAATGTACCCCTGGCACCACCTTCTGCCAGGCCCATGGCTTTTACGTGCTTAGGTAATTCATTTTTATTTTCTTGCAGCAACAAGGCCTAAAAATAGATAAAGTGCAGGGCACAAATAGTAACCATTCGATGTATTGACCCAGTCACGAGTTTATCTTGGTGAAATTCAGATTCGCTCTTTATTCCTGAAAGCAAAAGCACCTTCAATGGGCAGTTACGGAGGCATTACCAGGGCCATTTGGCAATAAAATGTGACTGACTTCATTATGTAGGATGGAAACAAGAAATAACCAATCTTAAATCACAGGGCAGCTGACCCGGATGCATTTGGCACCGGTGTACGCAGGTAGACTCTGCTTGGTGGGAAATGGTGCTGCAGAAAGAAAGACTGTTATTAAAATGCAGAATTCGTATAAGTTCTTTTGTTTAGCTTGGTGCCAAAAGGTAATTTATGTGTAACATGTAGCAAGCCATATGGCTCTGTCTGGGACTGCCAGCACCCCTGGCTGCTGTTGCTCTTCCTTCAAGTCTTCCCAGCTTGGAGGGTCACGTGGCAGAGGTCTGTTTCACCGTTTCCAAAGGGTGGCTTGTGGGGAAACAGTTCTCTTGGAAGGAACTGGTCTCCAAAGGCTGCATATCCTCAAGGTGAAGGTTTTTAAATGGAAAGGAGCAAAACCCTGCATTGAAACTTCATCTTGCCACTATCTGCTCCCACAAATTGCAATGAATGGCTTCTGTAAAGCAGTTTTCTACTTATCTCTTCTTCGTGGATATCCTATCTGCATGTTTTAGCCCAGGTGAGAAGTGGTATCTGGTATTTTTTTGCACCTACTTATTAACAAGTATAGTTGAGACCTTCATACTTTATATCTCATGTCAACCTAACAACATCTTCCTTGTGAGGTGTTGTTACTACCATTACCTGGGTGTACCCACCTTGGACTCTGAGGGAAAACAATAGCTGATGACAGTACCTGGTATATCACATGCTGGGAGTCAGGCATTGTTTTGCTTAGCACTTTAAATTCACAATCCCACGTATCCCTCACAACATTCTTTTTTTTTTTTGAGTTGGAGTCTCACTCTGTCGCCCAGACTGGAGTGCAGTGGCCGCTCCCGGCCACCACAGCCTCGACCTGCTGGGCTCCGGCGATCCTTCCGCCTCAGCCTTCCAAGTAGTAGGAACTACAGGTGCGCGCTACCACACTCGGCTAATTTTTTTGATTTATTGTAGAGATGAGGTCTCGCCTGCCCAGACGGGTCTCGAACCCGTGGGCTCAGGCAATCCACTCACCTCAGCCTCCCAAAGGCACGGGATTATAGGCTGAGCCACCGAGCCCGGCTCCTCACAACACTGTTTCTTAAGAAACACTGCTCTATGATCTCATTTTACAAAAGAAGCGACCAAGGCTTAAGAAAATAAAGGTACTTGTTCAAGATCATTCACCTCTGCTGAACTGGCCTCTAAACTCAGTGCAGTCTGATTTCTAAACCCAGGCTCTTTCCAGAAAGGGAGGGTGATATATAGGAGCTGAATTTTCCCCCAAAATGGGAACAAGACACAGATCTCAGACACCATAGATCTTTTTCAATTCTTTCTTCCCTCAGCTGTCAACTGTGGCAGGTAATCGTAGCCTTTCTGTTTATTTAGGCGCCTGCTTCCAGAGTTTCTCATTCCATATTTTGCCAGAAAGACTGGGTTGATTCACACCCAACAGCATCAACTCATATTTTCTTTCTATATTCTGCTTCCTCCTGAAAAGCCACTCTCACTAAGAGCTGCTGTCTACTTCTCCTGCACTCAGACACCCAGCTCTCGGGCAATCTCATTAAACTGGCTTTAATTACTTATGTGGAGGCGAAGAGAGAGACTTCTCATGTGCCTCTTCGCCAGAGCCATTATTGATTGGCTGCCGAGAGGTTTCTGTTAGACAGCGGATTAGAAAAGGTTAGTTTCCCTAATTCTCTAGCACTCTTCCTGGTGATAATTGGTTCCCAGGTGAAACATCATCCCAAACAGAGGCATCTTGCGTTAGCTTTCCACTTTCCGTCACATTTAAAGGGGAGTTTTGCACAGTTGAAAAAACTGGATTTCCCCTGTTTCTTGGAGCGGAAAACAAAATTTTAGATGCTGTGGTGTGCTGTGGTGAAGGTTGACCTCGCTTTATGAACTCTCTGGCAGTTGTTACGAGGCTATTTGTTATCAAACTGTATCTGCTTGTATCTCCCGCTCAGTTACCAGGAGAGTAAATCACAGCTGGTTTTCCCAGGGCCCATGGAATTTTCACATCTATCTTAGAAAGGGTCCATGATTCCTGGGATTCCTTTGGACCTTGAAGCTCCTTGATAATTCCTAAGAGGAGGTTTTTGCTTTTCGGGCAGATATTTCACTTGTTTCTAAATGTCTGCTCTCTGTTTTGCCCTCTGAATACTGCCAAACATTTATGCGTTAAGGGTGGGTAGCCAGGCTGATATGTAGGGTCTAGAAACCATTACCTATTACAAATGGTTGAAGGAGCTGAGGTTGTTTATATGGGGAAGAAGACAACTTAGTCTCACTTGTGAGGAGATAGAAGCCAAAGTCTTCAAAACACACATGCACTGGCTTGTGACAGAAGTGGTCATTATGGTCCAGCCTGGTCCCAGGGGATGGAATAGACAAAGAAGGAAGATTGAGGGGCAGTTTTAACTCCTCGAGAAAGAACATTCATGATGAACTCTGTTAGGAAAGACAGAATCACCTGTGGCATTGTGGGCTCCTTGGTACTGGGATGTTCAGGCTGAAGGTGTTTGCTTTCCTGCTGAAACCTTGGTGGAGATGTGCACCTGGGCATCTGGACACGGTGATTTCTGGACTCCTTGACAGTTAGTATAGCATCTGAGAAATGCAACCAGCAGGGCTTGTTAATTCCCATGCCCTTGAGGGCCAGGCAAGTAAATGAATGAGGTTGCATGTGGACTGTGGCAACCTGGAGCCACTTTCCCTTAATACCGAACCTCTGATGATTGCAGCAGTTTGGTGATATGAGCCCAGTGTTGCCAGGTATTTGATAATCTTTTTAAACATACACTTTATTTTGTAGAGAAGTTCCATGTTCACAACAAAATGGAGTGGAAGACAGAGATTTCACATGTATTCCCCTGTCCTCATACATACACAACTTCCCCCATTATTAACAGGCCCCACCTGAGTAATACATTTGTTACAATTGGTGAACGTGCATTGGCACAGCATTATCACTCAGAGTCCATGCATTGGCACAGCATTATCACACAGAGTTCACATTGGGGTTCACACATGGTGTTGTACATTTGATGAGTTTTGACAAATGTATAATGACATGTGTCCACCAGTACAGTACCAAATAGAGTATTTTATATGGGCCTAAAAATCCTATGTGCTTTACCTGTTTATTGTTCTCTACCCTGTAACCCCTGGCAATCACTGATTTTTTTTTTTTTTTTTGAGTTGGAGTTTCACTCCGTCGCCCAAACTGGAGTGTGGTGGCTGCTCCCGGCCACTGCAGCCTCGACCCACTGGGCTCTGGCGATCCTTCCGCCTCAGCCTTCCGAGTAGCCGGAATTACAGGCGTGCGCTACCATGCCAGGCTGATTTTTTATTTATTGTAGAGATGAGGTCTCCCTGCCCAGGCGGGTCTCGAACCCACGGGCTCAGGCAATCCACTCACCTCAGCCTCCCAAAGGCGTGGGATTACAGGCTGAGCCACCGAGCCCGGCTAATCGCTGATCTTTTACTGTCTTCCCAGAACATCACATAATTGGAATCATATAATATGTGGCATTGTCAGATTGGCTTCTTTCCCTTACTAATATGCTTCAAAGCTTCCTCCCTGTCTTTATGGCTTGATAGCTCATTTTTAAGGGCTGAATAATATTCTGTTGTCTGGTTACATTGCAATTTATTTATCAATTGATAAATGGATAAATACATTTTGATTGTTTTGAAGTTTTGGCAATTATGAATAAAGCTGCTATTATGTTTATATATGCATAGCATATTTGGACTTTTTTAAGATCCAGAAATGGCGATATTTATGTTATATCTCCCACACACAAATATCAGGTTAACAAAAACATCTATGGGACCCAAAATAATTTGAGATACCAGAATTTTTCTGTCAAATAACTGAGGCGTTATCCCCATGGTGGCCCTGTGATGATGTGTTTAGGTGATGATGATACCAATATGTGGACTTCCAGCGTGGGTGGACAGTTCTTTTTGCATCTGGACAGAGACTTCCATTAGTGATCCTTGGACCTCTGTGCTAAGTTCTGTCCTGTTAAGTGATCTGAAGAGGACCTAGAAGTCCTACCAATCACACAAGCAGATGATATAAGGCTGGGCATTAGAGTTACTAAGAGACGTGATGGAATCAGGACTCCAAACAATTTGATCAAGCTGGAGAACTGGAGAGACACCAGAAAGCTGAAACTTAATAGGGGCTAAGGCAAAGTCTTGTGTTCAGGTGTAAAATATGACTTACAACATTAGAAAAAGAACAACTTGGAATGCGTTCATGTAGAAGGGACAAATAAATAAGATCTGAGAAGTGTTGTTTGACCACATGATGAATATAGCCAGTAGTTGGGAAAGAGAAAAAGGTTAGGGCTAAAAAATCTATAAACGGTCATTTATTCATCAGCTTTGACACAGCATTTTCTCTGTGCCAGGAAATATGCTCCATGGAGGGAATAAAGACATGAGTAAGGTTGGGTCCTGGCCTTATTACACCTTGAGGGACTCTCGGCATCAGCTGAGGGTGACTGTAGTCTGGTGGGATAAGTTCTACACAAGTTTCTGCAGAAAACAATGGGACTCCAGGATATACAGTAAACTGCTTTTCTTTTCTAGCATTATATAATTTTAGGTAACTGCCAAAATAGTGTTTTTGAAAGAAGAGTTTCTCAGTGGAAAAATGGAAAGTTTGGTTGTAAGAGTGGTGGTGGTAGTAGATATTTGTGCTTTTGGCCATCCAGTATTTGGTGTGTGGCTCTAGGGTGTCTGTCAGTCCATGTGCTCTGGATGAAACTGGCTCAGAACCTGGACCTCAGAGTGGAATGTTTAACTGGCTCAAGTAGCCAGGGCATTCCATCTTTTGGCCACTCAGGATGGGACAAATTAGGGGCATGGAGATACCTTTTTGAGACTGTTTTTTGAGTGACAGAAAAGGTGACCATCTGTCCAACTGGTTGCCAACAAGAGGGAAAGTAGGCATAGGAACCACTCTAACTGGGTGGTGCATGTATGGGGAAAAAATGAAGTTAATATCAAGAAACTAGAGACGAGAAATGAAGAAGAGAAATTCTGACCTACTATTATGAAATGAACCCTAGACCAAGTTATGCTTGAAATATTGTCTCTGGACTATTTATAGAAATCTGTTGATTTGTTTTTTTCTTATATCACATTGAATTCTTCTCAATTTTGAATGAAGGGGCCTCCATGGGCTCGTATTTACCCTTAGTGGTAACAAAAGTTTTTCAGGCAGAGGAACAGTCTGGGTGACTCACAGGGACATAGGAAGGCCTTTGTACCCATGAGATCCTGAGCTGCTGTGTCACTGGTTATGCGGAGGCTCCTGTTGGGAAATGCTGCTGGAGAGATAGATAGAAGCTGAGTTATGATGGGCCTTGAGCACCCCTTGGACTATGTAGTCCCATGTTGCATGGTTGGCACTGAGATGCTAATCAGCTTTTAATTGGGGCACAGCTCTGGTCTGTTGTTGTGAGGCTGCTATGGATAGCTTCATTTACTCTTTCCATCTTCCCGGTGACACAGGGGCATTGGTAAAGTGTATCTGTTTTGCAATTATAGAAACAAGAACGGACAGATTTAGCAAATAGCCCCAAATTACCTAGTGAAGTGTCCCAGCTCTGCAGTGTTATGGGCTCTGTTAGTGGAGATGAGTGGTCTTTTGCCCATGAGAAGGCAGGAGGGCAACAGGACAGGGTTGGAGGCATCTAGTCAGGGCTTTCTGGAGCACCCAGAGTTCGGGCAAAGCAATGGCAAAGTTTTCAAGCTTCCTGTATACTTCTGAGTTCAGACTCCACTAGCAAGTATTGAAACATACCAGGACAGACTCAAACAAC
This sequence comes from Carlito syrichta, assembly GCF_000164805.1. Lineage (NCBI taxonomy): Eukaryota > Metazoa > Chordata > Mammalia > Primates > Tarsiidae > Carlito > Carlito syrichta. The sequence goes on along the minus strand of NW_007252452.1, from coordinate 343,046 downwards.
AGTGTCCTCTCCCCAAGGCCTTGCCCAGCATGAGCAGTAGTCACCAATGAAGACAGCTGGGCCCAGCAAGACAAGATGATCAGAACAAACTAAAACCAAGGACATAATTCTGGACACACAGGAGGCCCAGGGAAACTCTCAGAAACAGCTGGGAGACAGTTGGAGGACCTCAGGCAGTAATAATTTGCGTATGAAAGAAGAGTGTAATCTCATTTTGTAGTCACAGGCTGATGAGGTTGGGGACTTATGAGTTACATATATTTCATTGTCTTTTTAGGGGAAAAAAAAGAACTGTGCATCTTCTGGCAGGGATTCATGCATTTGTGTGTATAAACACCGGCAGGAGCTCGCATACCTATCTCTTACTCGACAATACTGAATATATTGGAAAGATCGCTGCTGTGATAGGGAGCTGGTACCTGTTCCTAAGAAAGAAACAGAAATAAAATCCTCCCAAGGTTTTATCTACAGTGTTTAAAGAAAAAGGAAGGAAAGAAAAAGGCCATTTATCAGTTCCCAAGATGTGCCAACTTCCTTCCTGCTTCAAGGCCTGTGCCCCTGGTATTTCCTTGGCCTTGAACTCTCCTTCCTCCATTTTCTACATTCTCTGTCTGTTTCCCCTTGTTTTGCAGGCTCAGCTTAAGTGTCACGTTATCAGAGAAGGCTTTCCTGATCTCCTGGACAGGGCAGATTTTTTCCATTATGTTTAAATGGTGCTCTGTGGTTTTCCTTGGACGCCCTTCTCACCTTTGCAATTCACAACTCAGGCGGGTAACTCTTTGCCTGTGCCTCTCCCCCTGCTAAACCAGAAGTTCCGCAAGGGCAATGTTTATGTCTTGCTCATGGCTGTATCCCTAGAGTATAGTGCAATGGCTTGTACCTATTAAGTGATCGATGATGATCTGTGATGGCTGAATGCATAAAGTTGGCCCTTGTGACTCCAGATTGGATGTGTTTACCACTGTTAATTGTCTGGCTGGTGATGCCTCCTACAGAGATCAGAAACACATATATCTCATTGGGCCAGGTGGGGGTAATGGTGAGGGGAGCTCACCCCTTACCCTAAGGGAATACAGCAGTTATAGTGCCTCTGGTATGTGTTGCTTACAAGCAAGGTGGATCCCATGCTGCCAGGTCTTACAGTTTTTTAAAAAGAAAGTTTTGAGACCCTGATTTTATGGGTACTCTTTAATTTTAAAATGTTGACAACATGGTTTTTAGAACAGGAAACATCTTATGGATCAAAACAGTTCGATTAGGGAGTGGGATCTGGCCTTTGGGCCCCTGGCTTATCTTCTCTGAGAAAAAGCAGCATTCTTGCCATTGTGTACTGCTCAGACTACACTGGGAAGGGAGAATTTTGTCCTCAGTACCACTTAAAAATACTTATTGAACCCTAGAGGTGAAAACAGGGTATCCAGAATGATGAAGGTTCTGGAAATCATGCCATGAAGAGAACTGTTGCCCAAAAGGTAAATTTTTAATGTGACTTTTCAGCTTTGCTGCCCTGGCTTAGTTAGGTGCCTAATTTCTCAGATTAGAATTCAGACTCCAAAGTGCCCAAGAGTTATTACCACAAACACATGGGGTGGTAGGTAGGTAATGAGGGTGATTATTAACAAATATGTTGGTTCTTATGCACTTGCATGGATGTGGTCTCTCTCCCAAGCAGACCCCGGGGAGGGGGGGGTCATAGCTTTATTCCAATTGCATGGCAATTTCCCAGCTATTCTGGGAATTGCTCTTTGGAAATTGCGATCAGAGCCTGGAACATGATTTTTAAATGTCCTCAATTGTGACAAATCTCCAGATTTGATTTTTTTGAAACAGCCAAGAGTTATTTGGAGCTAAGTCCAGTGAATTAGTCTGATGATTAAGCTGAACAGTGCTGTTTTGGGGCCACTGTGATGTATGAGTAAGCCTTGACAAGAGGGTGTTTAGGATAAGGCATGCTAGGATTAGGAATCGGCCCAAAGGAGAGGAGGAAAGAGACAGGACCTAGTACAATCCTGCTTAGTAGGGATACAGGATATGGACTTAGGGTATACTTACTTCATTCCAAAATGACCAAGATGTCAAGTATAAAAAGCAAATCAGAATTGAACACGCTCCAGAAGGGATTTACAGCATGAGCAGGGATTTACAGAATGAACCAGAATTTTGGAGTCAGGACCAGCTGTGCCATGGGCTGGGAGAGTTCTCATGTTTAGGCAAATCTGCAAGCCTTGACCAGGGGCAGGGAAAACAGAGCCGAGCGCCCAAAGAAGATTTGTAAAGGCTATGTACAAATCGTATGATGAGAGGTTTGGGAGAATACTTACATTTGACTACTGGGAGACTGGAACAGAAGGAGGTTGACCAGATGGATGAACATGCCAATTAAGGCAGAAAGTTCTCACTCAGAGTAAACATGAAAGTCCTTTCCAAGTTCTTCACTGTGATGTGCTTTCCGGCATCCTCTCTATCTTCATCTTCTTCCACTGTCCATTGCTTTCTGAGCTTTAACCAAGATATCAAACAATGAATTTCTTTCTTTTTCTTGAACACACCTAGTTAATTTCTGTTCCAGGGCCATCTACCCTTGCTCTCCCTTTGCCTAGACACTCTTACAATAGATTTTCACTGAGAAGTCTCATCTCAGATGTTGACATCTCAGAAAGACCTTTCTGCACCATCCAGAACAAAGTAGCTTTCCCCTATTCCCAAGTACTCTCAGCCCAATCCCTTCTTTTGAATCCTTCATATCATACCCAAACTTGCATGGTTATTTGTTCACTTCTTTATTATCCATCTCCTAGAATGAGAATAGAATTAGGAGGACAGGACCTTTGTCTGATGAGTCCTCTCTTTTATCCTCAGTTTTAACGATACATGACACATGATAAGTGTTTAGTGTATCAAAAAAATGGATGACAGTTTGGTCCATAGGATTGGTCCATCTAACGTAGGGTTGGACAGGATTCAAGGGATGGAAAAAATTATCCTGTATCCCTTGGTCCTGGAATCATTTGGCAGCAAGACATAGATGGACTCCAGAACTCAGTAGTGTTATGGGCCCTGGAACCCCAAACTTGGAGGCTGGAGGAGGGGAAACAAGAGTTGATAGAATATTTATTGTACAGTGAATGATATAAAGAGTGGATCCTGAAAAATCCGGCCAATAGAATTCTTGGAAGATGTGAGTCATCACCAAATGAATGAGTTCTGAATACTTGTTGAGCAACAAGTGTCCAGCTATAATCACGTCTTTTTGTATTTCCTCCTTTTTGATAGCCTCAAAGAGAAGAGCCATCTGCAGTTCTAGAGGGACCTCTGCCATTCCATCATTCTATTTCTTTTCTCAAAGTTTGCGAAAAACAAGACTTTTGATCACCCCAGACTGGCTTACTCCTTGAAACAGGCTGTCTCTCCATATAATTATTTCTTTGGGATCTTTATTTCATATTAAGATTTATTGTATTGAGTGATCACTGCCCTTTCTCATTTTTAAAATTAACTCTGTAGCATCCAGAGAGTATTTTCTTTCCTCATGTTGAAAATTAAGTATGTAAACCAAGCAGTTCAAAGAGCGATCCTTTTCGTTAAAGCAAAATGATAAAAATAATCATAACACTAATAATAAAATCTGGGAAATGGTGTTGCTGCCAACCAGCAGCCATCAACTATATTTTATTTTTCATCAACTATATTTTGAATGCTGGGACATTGAGCTGTCAGGGGCACGGAAACTCTGTACCGAGATACACCTTGGACAAATATGTGGAGGATGCGACAGGTGCTCCAACATGAATGATGGATTAAATACATTGTGATACATTGAATTCAGGAAATTTTGCATGGTTCTGAATGCTATGGAACAACATGAGGCACTGTTTGTGTGATATCAGTGGAAAGTGCAGGTTACAGAGTGTCGGCTCCACTGTGCTTGCCGCCATGTAAAACATACTAATGAGAAAAGACTCAATGGGAAGGTTGCAAAAGTACAAAAGTGGTTTCCTTCTTTCATTCATTCAAGCATTCATATAGCAAATGCTGTATGACATTTTGGGGCTATTGAAAATGTGGGTTGCTTTATTTCTGTTCTGTTACCCAAACTTTTAGATGTGGATGTAGGACTTCTATTTTTAAAAAAGAAAAAAAAACTGAGGATGATTCCTTGTAAAAGCAAAATCATTCTTGTAAAGTGCTCACAGTCAGGGTGGCTGGCTGAATAGAATACCAAACTCCATTACGACTCCCTTTTTAGCTCTGTTATCAAATTCTGATGTAAAACCAGCTATAACATAATCATAGTAATAAGCAACATTTGTGCAACATTTTGCAATTTTCCAAGGGCATTCATGAGCAGTCTTGTTTAATCCTCACAACAACTTGGGGAAATTTAAGAATTATTAGACTGGGTCAGACCTATGATCATTTCTGCTCAGTGATTTGTTTATCCTTATCTGCTTGGCATTTCCCTACACCAGAGCTTAAAAGTACTCTGCACATTTAGATATTTAACTATAAATCCCTTTCAGATGATTTATAAACTCTTTAAATAAGCCCAGTGTCAGCAATGATTCTTGGGAAACGTTTCTTTAAGAGATGTGGTAAATTTCCCTACTTCTTGTCGCTTGCTTTCCTCCCCCACCCCTGGTTGCTGATTCATAATGAAACAGCCTCCTTTTCCACATTTGTCAGGAGTTCCTTGGTAACCAAAGGCAGTACAGAGCTAGGGAATGTCCACATGACCAGCCATCAATAAAAACCCTCTGAAGCCACATCTAGGCATCAGGGGACTGGGTCTCATTCTGAATGACTCTCCCTTTCCCAATTCCAAGTGCTGCAATTTCAAGTGCAGTTTTACTCAGCTGAGTTCTCCACTTCCTTGTTACTCATTCATGCTGATCTGAACAACTCTATTACAAAAAATTCTTTAATTTCGCAAATAGCATATGACTATATTATCCTTTGTAGAAAAACAAAAACCAAAACAAAAAATAATATTAGAGACAGAACTAAAATCTCTACTGATCCTGATATCTAATTACAGTTATGAAATTGAAACTTGAAACTGCATCCCTGAGGATGACTACTATTAACAATTTGGAGTGTAACATATTGGACCACCTGTTACATAATTACACACAAATATATGACTGCAGAAAAATTGCAATACACAATACTATTATTTTGAGTGTGTATATTTAAGAAAATTATAGCATCCTAGCTATGTAATTTGGCAACCTGCTCTTTTTTTCCCCTCAACAATCTATCTTGGAAATATTCACATGTTAATGCATTTTTCACTGTTGCATGGTATCCCATGGATGACTACATTAGAGATTGTTTAGTCAGGCCTCCAGCACTGGATTTGTACCAAGCTTTTTGCCATGGTAAACACACTGCAGTGAGCTTCTTGTTACATGCTTGCTTTTGTACTTGGGCACGTGTTTCTCTTGGTATATTCTGAGAAGGTAATTGCTGCATCAAAGCAAATGTGTGTCCTAATGTTTGAAAGATAGTTCAAAGTGCCTCCCAAAGTCATTCGGCTAATATCTACTCCAGCTATGTCCTCTCCAACTTTTAATATCACCAACTTGATTTTTCTGCTCCGCAAAATTTATTCTGTCTTGGTACCATTGCAGTCACTTTGGAGATCATCAAAAGATTTGATCCTAGTTTCCAGCAGTCTGCTTGCCTACTGCCCAATTTCTAAGACTTGGTTTCTCCGTGGTTGCCCTAATGCCCGTGTGTAACTTCCCACCATCTCACCTTAATTCAGATACTAGCTTCCATCTTCTTCCCAGAGTGATCCTAGGGTATTGGTTATTTACTGAATTAATGCATTCATTTTCCAGATATTACATGAATGAAGGATGTCCTTTTCCCCTGGCACAAACACATCCAAAGTGAAGTCATCATTCTGTCCTTACCCATGGTCTCTGTTATTGCCCGTTCCCAATTCCTAGTCACTCCCATAGGAAATCCAGACTGTCTTTGCTTGATACTAAGAGGCTTAAATAGTGTGTTCTGCTGCCAGCCACTATTTCTGTTGTTCAAGGAACTCTCATTTCTTGTGCATCGATTTTGAAGGTGACGGTATAGACAACCTGTCGAGAGAGTTTGCAACATCCAGATGTTTCATCCTCTTCCAATTATAGGAGCCTTTTGGATTGTAAAATTGCAGTGCAGATGTTGAGGGACATGGGATGAACACTTGTCATGTAGATTGACCATATTGCACTGTGTTTAGGTCATATTTCCAGCTTGGTAATAACAGATTGATAATGCATTCCCACCACACTATTGCTTTGTGAGAGATCTGTCTTGGCAAAGTCTCAGAGAAATCAAAGGGGAGTTGAAAGGACTGATGTAAGGAAGAAAGATTAGTTATGTTCTTGTGTGCTTTAGGCAACCAGAATAACCCATTGTCCTCACTGCTATCCAAGCCATCATCCAACAGCATTCTTTTATTCCACAGATTTTACTGAGCATCAATAATGTACTGGTGACTATGCTAATGCTGGGAATTCACATATAAGGGGTAAAAAAGAACCAGTAGACAAGTTAATGACAGAAATGGACGCTAATCATATTTTGTGCACAAATGTGAAGCTACAACTGTAATAAGTGAAATGAAACAAAAGTGTATGGTGCTAAGAGCACATATAACAGGAACAATTAGGTCAGGCAAAGCTTCTAGAAGGAAGTTACAATTAAATTGAGAGGTAAGTAGGCAACAAGTTGGTGAAAGAGCATTTTTAGCAGCAGGGAAACCATGTGCAAAAGTCCTGTGGCAAAAAAGAGTAGTGCACATTCAAGGAACTGAAAGGTCCATATGGTTAGGATCACAGTGCAAGGAAAAGCATGGTGTACTATATGGTTGGGAAGCTGAGCAGGGTCCAGACAGAAGGACCTTGAATTATGTTTAAGACTTTGGGGCTTTATCCTAAGAACAATGAAAACACCTTTGACAGGTGTTAAGCATGTGTGTGCGTGGTGATGGGGAATGGAAGTAGTGATTCAATTTATTGTTTGAAAAGACAGCTCTGATTGCAATGTAGAAAACAGAAGTCATGTCATTTTATGGCTCTTCATTAAGGCATTTTAAGATTCTTCATTGCTATCAAGACGAAATACAAAATCATTAACAGTTTTAAGGCACGTCTCAAAATGGCTAATATGAACTTTAAATCCTCATCTCAGAAAATACTCAATTATCTGCGTCAAGCCAGCAGTTGAAATGACCTGTATTAGTCAGTAATTGCTATGATAATGCTGTGTAACAACAAAAAAAAAAGAGAAGAAGGAAGGAAAAATTATGAGTAAATAATACAGCCAACCACACTTGCTCTTACTTAAATTATCACATATATTACCACACAGGTAGTCAAATGTAGTGTTTAAGAGTTTGGGCCTTGAGAAAAGACTTTGTGGGTTTGAATCCTGGCTTTAAAATATCCCAGCTGTGTGAGTCTGGGCAAGTTGTTAATTTCCTAGTGTATCAGTGTCCTTATCTGTGCAAAAATAAATAAATAAATGAAGCCAGTACCTACCTACATTAGGGGGATGAACTTGATTAAGTGCTTGGAGAAGTGCCTGGACTATAGTAAGTGTTCAGTAAATACTAGGTACTTTCAATATAGGTTCCTGTCTTCTTATTCAAAACCAGACATGTTTTGAAATTTAGAGCTATTCTTATCTTAGAAAGGTAATGTGGTACACACACCATATAATACATAACATCCTCGATGGATTCTTGGGCAATAGCCCATAACCAAACTCTTGAATGTTCAGCCATGAAACATGACTTTTCTTACAAAAACGAGAAAATAAAACGTGTAAACACGCTTAAATCAGATCAACTACAGTTTTGTCATAAAAACTGGTGAAGAATGGTGGCCGAAGTTTGCTTTGGCACGTGGTGTGGCAGTGCATCCCCCTTTATTTTTGCTGTGCTCTCCTCTTGAAATGTCCCCCAGACTCCTCTTCGTGTATAAATTATCATCATGGCATGGTCCCAAACATCACCTCCTTCTCTGAAGACTTGTCATGCCTCAGGCTGAGCATAATTTCTCCTGTTGTCACATTCTCACAACATGGATCAGTCTGTATATCCCCTTGTTCTAATAACTTGTATTGATTCTTGAGTTCAGGGATTGTGTAAAACTTCAGGTGCTCCATAAATGCCCTTTGACTCCAATACTGTGTGCCCCTGTCACTTACTCTCTTCTCTCATGTGTAATACTGGTAACTAGTGCTAGAATCACCATTGTAGCATCCATTGAGCACTAATTGTGTCCCATCAAGCCACTCTACTGAGCACTAACACTCATGACCTGACTTGCTCCTCATGTCACTATCCAGTCATGCTGCCATTAGGCCTATTTCACAGATGAGAAGACTGAAGCAAAGAAATATTTGTATCTTGACACTTTAATAAATGCTGGGGTCTGAGGATGATAGATAGTGTTGAGTTGACAATCAACCCAAAGACTTTACAATGTCTAGATGATATTCACTACCCTCTTTGACTTAGAACTGTTGGCACACACTGCTTTGAAGAGCAGGTGTCATTTAGTGACATTGTTTTTGAATGAGCAAATGAATCATCTTTTCCATGTGGACCTTCCTTTTATGGCATCCGTGTGACAAATTTGATTCAGGGACTATTGCAATAGGGGAAGAGAGACCTTAGTATAGAACTGGACTCTATTCTGAATACAACAGGGCAGATAGGGATTTATGACCAAGGAACAGGTTGAGAGGTCAGTGGATGAAAAATTACTAAGAGGAAACATCATGGGTAACGGGAATTCGGGCTAAACTGACCCAGCAGGATTCTTGCTAAAACAGGACTAAGGGGGCCAAGGTCAAGTCTAGTCAAAAAGGGAGCACAGAGGAGGCTGACTCAAGTTTGGTCAAGGGGGAATTGTCACATAGGAGTGGTCATCAAGGTTTCTATGAGCACCCCCAGTGAGCTCAGTACCTCCCAGTGCATATCACTTGCAACAGGACAGTTCAGTTTAGAAATTCTTCTTCACGAATCCACAAATTACCTGTGTTTTACCAACTCGTGACATCTGTTCGCTGACCCAAATTCTGATCTCTTAGAGAATGACAGCTTTGGCATCAGTGAGGTAGGGGGCTAGAGGGAAAAGAGTTGGAGGCCATCAATGGACACAGACTCATTAATGTCCAGTTGGTTGACCCATCTGCTTCCTGGCCTTGACTGGCCCTTTGGCAAAGGTCTTCAGCCTCCCTTCTTGCCCACAACTCACTCCACTCACTCCCATCAACATACTCAGAAACATCACAGCTCCACAATATTGGCCCCTGTGAATAGACAGAGACTAGATCTAATTTATCTTTGTGCTTTCCCTCTCCAGGGTTATCACAGAACCTGGCTAATCGGGTGCACTCAGGCAGTATAGATTATATGTTTAAATGAATGATTGATTAATTGGATGGATGGATAGATGTTTGGACAAGTGAATAAATGATTGAATAAATATTGACTGTCAAACTGCTTGTTTGATGTCATATAGATTCAACTACTCTTTGCCTGAAATGTTTATTTTTCAAACAGTTCTGTTGAGTCATTTCAAACATCTGGTCAGTGGCTGTCGCGCCATCTCAAGCTGAAGGAGGATAAAGATCCAGGTTTGACACCTTTGGACCACATTCCTGAGCCCAGTATGTAGAAGAGCATGGACTTTGGGGTCCCACAGACTTGCACAGCATGTGACATTCATTGATTAGCTGAGCTTCAGTACCTTCATCTTCAAAGTAAAATGCAATAAACCCCACCTTCTGGAGTTGTCATGAGTATTAAGTAAAATAACATATGTGATGCCCTTGACCTAGGCCCCAGCATGGAACGGGAGCTCCGGGATGCCAGCTTTGATCACTCTTCCTATTATTATTGAAAACACAGGCTGTGCATCAACTCCTCTGCCTCCACCCCACCGGGCACTCCTTGTTCTAAGCAGCAGGTAGACTCCTAGCTGTTTTTGTAGGAAGCAGGGATTTTATCCGGGGGGCATCCCACTGGGTCTTCAAATGAATCCTTCCTCCTGTAAACACTGACCCCCCACCTGCTGCTAGGGCATAGACTTCTCAGCACCATTTGGTGCTGGGTGGAACTGGAAGCTGGGAGGGAATTTAGATCAGAGGCTGCAGTGAGCTGTGAGTATTCCTAGATCAGGCCAGAAGCAATGAATATGCAGCAGCAGGCCAGCTAGAAGCCACTGCCAATCTTTCCAGAGGGAAGCTGACCCTGGTCTCTTGTCTCTGCGCATCCAATACAGGATGCATAGTGCATAGAAACTGGAGTCAGGCAACCTTGAATGCGAGTCCCTTCTACAAGCTGGTTGATATTGGTGAAGCCACTTAAGTTCTCTGAGTTGTTACTTCCTCACCTATGAAGTGGAGATAATAATATATTCATAAGTGTGTCATGATAAAGCTATAAGGTAGACAATTCCATCAATGGGCTTCAAGAATCCTGTTGGCAGTTCGACAAGGTAGTTTCTTAAATCTTTTTGCCACTCTTCACTTATTTAACCTCTTTCAGTCTCTGTTTCTTCACTCATAAAAAGAAAATTATCATCCTTATCTCAAAGCCTATTGCGAAGTATGAATTGCTTAAACATGGCAGGTACTCAGCACAGCACCTGGTACACAAAAGAGTTACATAAAATGTGCATTATTATTCATATTTTTGTCAATGTCTCTTTCAGTCTGTCCCTTGCCTGCTGTGTGACTAAGGGCAAGCTATCCTATCCACCATAGTCTTAATTTCTTCATCTTTAAATTGGTGCCAGTCAAGAAACCTATCCCATACAGTGGCTGAGAAGTTTAAATGTCTTTGTAGATAGTGCATTATGGTGTGCAGTTAGTATTCAATGGGTGTTTTCTTAAACCTCCCCGCTTCCCTGCAACACTGAAATTCTATGAGTTTGCGATGTCCTTGGAGCTTCCCAATGTGGCTTTCACCTCTGGACCGCTCATTTGTCACTAGCCATGTGCTATCCTACATCTTTCCAATGCAGCTGTCATGCCTCTGTGTGAATCATCCAAACCCTTTGAGGGCTGAGTTTCTGTGTGACACTTCTTATTTATCTAAAATTAAGGCGAAGTAACAGACAGCTTGAGTGACTTTAATATACAAATTGTATCCTGGCATGGTTTGATGTCGCTAAGTCCTGGCTTGTCTCCCAGGATTGGAGAGACTGAGTAGGTTATGCTTAGACTGGGTTGAGGAGCAGGTGGGGAGGCAGACACCAAGGTGTGATGGCTTGAGGGGCTGCCAGGGAGGATCTTTGTGAAATGCTATTTATGGTTCATCAGAAACCCAAACACCTGCTCCCGAGTCCTCAGCCTACTCCACAAAGCTTTGCCTTTCCTATTCCCTGGCATTATAGCCACTGTTCCTTGCCCCATTTTTTTTTTTGGTACTAGAAAGCCTGATGTCACAGGGCATGTATCCATCCAGAATAAGAACTATAACTCCCAGCATCCTTTGCTGCCAGATGAGGCTATGCAAGTTCTGGCCTACGGGGTGTAAGCAGAGATATCCTGGGAAACTCCCTAGAAATGTTCTTTAAAGAAAGAAGACTCACCCCCTTTGCGTGCTTCCTCCTTTCTTCTACCTGGAATGTGAATGAGATGGGTAGATCATAAGTAGCCATCTTAAACCATGTCATAGATTGGGTTCCTTCTGAAGAGGACATTCTGGGTCAGAGATGTCAGAGCTAGTTACTTATTTGCCTGCAAACAGAACCCAGGAAAGTCCTGGTGGTGAGGGGTGGCGGGGGGGTGGTGAGGAGGTGAGACAAGAAAGGAAAGAAGCTAGTACTGGATGCATTAATTTAACAAGTTATGTTGGCTCCATCTTGCCGGGGAACTCTGAGAAATTGTGCAGCACATACTTCAGAGTTGTCCAACTTGAAAGATGAGGGAAATGGGGTATTAATGCACCACTCCTGTCTGCCATTAGTTGAGGGATGTTACTTCCCTGGCACTTCCAGTCTGCTATTTGTGGACTGAACATCCTACTGGGGACAGAGAGTCTCAGGTGCTTGCAGTAAGGAGCTGTCAGAATGTTTGAAAATGGTGAATACTTAGGGGATGTAGAGGAAATGGTGGCAATTGCTACTAATCAGAAGTTGAACGTGACAGAGCAAAATGAAAGAGGTTTTCTTGCTCTTGCTGACTGTGAGGCCATCACCTGAGGCTTGAATGGCTTATCTTTAGACTTTGTGTTAAAGAAAAAAAAGTTACCTTATTTTTAAAAAAAGTCATGTTGGGTTTTCTGTCACAACCAAATCTAATCTCAAATCATGCATCAAATAATAATGATGATTATGAAGATAACTAGCATATATTGACCACATGGCATTTGAGTCTGTTACTTGCTTATTATTCTTTCTCTTTTTCCTCCCTCCCTTCCCCTCCAAAGGCAAGCTTGATGACAGAAAAGAAGGGATCTTTTCTGGCTTAATCACTGCTCAGTCCCTAGTAAGATAACACATGGAACACTCTCAGAAAGTATTAGTGAATGAAAGAATAAATGAACAACAAAAGAACAAAATGAAAGAGAAAAAGCCAAGATCTGAGTGAATCCTGATCTGACTGATTCCAACTACTTAGCTCGTAACCACTATGTTATGGTAAAAATTTATAAATCTTATTTTATAAATGATTGAAGGAGACCTATAAAGGTTGAGCACTGCAAATCTGAAAATCCAAAATCGTAAATGCTCCAAAATCTGAAACTTTCTAAATGCCAGTAAGATGCTCAAAAGAAATGTTCACTAGAGCACTTCAGATTTCATATTTTTGGGTTTGGGATGCTCAACCAGTAAGTATAATGCAAATATTCCAAAATCTGAGAAAATCTGAAACGTTTACTTTTCTAATCATCTTGGATAAGAGACTCCCAACCTATAAAATGCCAGAGAGCCTGGGTGTTGGCAAAGAAGCCTGCAATGAGAGGGAACAATGAATATGCTTGTGGAATACATAATTTTTCAAAAAAAGTGACATAGGAGCTGAGTTAGAGGGTTATAGCAAAGGACAGTGACTTCACCTAGAAACTCTGTAAAGGTCCATGCTAAACAAGAGAATGAGTGGTCCCGTGCAAGATGTTGCTGTCTAGCAGTATGACTCTGAGAACATGGCATTTCTGCAAACCCTGCTGCATTCCTCCCTTGCCATTAAAAACTCCTCTTGTTGAGTTGCTGAACTTGTGACCAGAGCACCTTATGGGCACCTTAGGCCTCTAGCACAGTGACATTTACCCTAGAATTATTCGAAAAGAGCCTAGATGGCAAATGGTCAGGGATGCTGTACAGGGTTATAGCACAGGGCTAGGGGACAAGACTAGACAGCCTCTGCAAAACGTCCTAAAGGTGCAATAAAACTCATCTGTAGCTTTATAGCCTTCAGAACGAGTTTTCAGCCCACAATTGGCAAGCGCCTTTTTTTTTTCTTAGTACAAGTTTTCATTACTGACAGTGGTCTCCAGGAAACCCATAAAAGTCTAGTTTTAAGCAATTGCTTTTACTGTTAACACTTCCAGTGAATTTCCCACTAGGAATCTTTACAATGGTTCTGCCAGTAGATGAGTAGGCAAATTATATGTGTCTTCTGTGTGAGTAGCACGCTAGTTCCCATGCTCTGAGAGCTTGACCACAGATTGCTTGGTGGCATCTATATTCCTAGGACACTTCTGATAAGATAATATCATTCACGTATTCATTCAGTAAGCATTTATTGGAGTGGTTAGTGTATGTGAGGCTGCTGTATAGTGGAGGATAATATGAATATGAATGAGACATGGTACTGTAGCTTGCAGTGTTTTGCTTAAGGATATACTGAAGTATATCTTATATACTTAATTATACTACAATGTGAAGTGTACTTTTTAAAGGTGTTGTACAAGCCGGGCTCGGTGGCTCAGCCTGTAATCCCATGCCTTTGGGAGGCTGAGGTGAG
>NW_007252452.1:273722-328564 GCF_000164805.1 Carlito syrichta | reverse complement strand
GTGACAGAGTGAGACTCCAACTCAAAAAAAAAAAAAGGGGTTGTACAGAGGAAGAAATGACTAAGTTCACCTGAAAAGATAGAGAAGCAGCTACTCATGCAGCAACACTTAACATTTTCACCATTCTTCAAACACCCCCATGCTCTGCCGCATGTTGGTCTTCTGGCCTAGACATCTTCTCTTTACTACTGTTCTTCATGAAATCTTATTTATACTTCAAGGTTATGGCAGACTGTGTTGGTTACCTACCCAAAAGTAGTTATCTTTTTCTCTAGGTTTATAGAATCTTGTTTAGGAAGAAAAATGGCAGCATTTTAAGGAGGTCAGGACCTGGTGAGAAAGCTTGGTTGACCCAAGTCCAATATAGTATCCAATTCCCATCAACTAACTAATTCATTCTGTAGGTAGTATTTTAAAATTATTAGTAGTGTTAAAAGTGTCTCACTATAAAAATAGATTGCCACTGGTTGTCTGGACACCAAAATCATTTTAGTTATCTTAACATGTAGCCAAGTCTGGAGGTAGATATTTCTAGAATTGGTATGGGGGCTGAGAAATGTCACCAAGCATTAGCATTCTTCTTGTGTTTCCACTCTGTCTTCCTCAGAATGTTGGTTGGTTGCCTTGTGGTCATTTGAGGGCTGCCTCAAGTCTGAGTATCACATTCTCCCATGGCTATGCCCATGGAAGGAAGAAAAGATAGGTCTCCCTGTTGCTTGTCTCTTATTTATAGAGTAAAAGCCTTCTTCAAATTCAGCTATTAAGTACCACTGACCCAAAGTCAGTCAAATATCCACTCCTCAGGTAGGAGACAGGAGAAATGAGGAGGAAGCTTTGAAGGCAATTGGAAAGACAGAATATGAAAATACCTTTGATTTTCTGTGGACAACTTCCAGAAGCAAGAGGATGACATGATTAGATTTGTGTCCTTAAAAAAAGAAATGCCTAGGTTAAGTGTGGGTTCCATATTGGGTCTGGGTGGATCTAGAGACTAGGAGGAGTATTTCAATATTTCAATTGAGAGGAGATCAGAGTCTAGATGAGGGTAGGAATGGTGAAGGCATGAAGAGGCTGGAGAACAAGGACTCAAATACACTGTGATCGGAGCTGGTCAGAATTCCTTTTTTCAAAGGCTTTCTGATTCCTCCTTTGAAGAAATCCCTCCCATGTGTCAGCCACAAGGCATAACACCTGCTTGAGTCCCTCCCCTGCCTCTTCTCTGGTAAAGGCCAGGGAAGGACAATAATTGCACGTGATTTGGAGCAGAGGATACATCACTGCAGGAATTTGTTTAATTAAATTGTATCTACAGCAACGTAGACTACAAAAAAATCAGCAAACTTTTACAGCTCTCTTAACGTATGTTCTTTAAATCACAAAACAACCATGTTGAAGAAAAGAGGCTTGTCATATGGCTAAGTTCAATGTTTTTTGAAAGCCTGCTATGAATTCTTGAGTTACAGGTAGTTGTGGAGACAGATGGATGGTTGGTCGGCTGCTGTGGGCTCAACAGGTGCCTGCGTTTCCTTAGACTCTTTTCATCAGTGCAGCCGGGCAAGATTATTGTGGTTGTATGTACTGCACGTCAGCCTTGTTCAAGGTCATGACATACGTCTTTCTGCTAGGCTTCCTTGCATACCTATATGTGCCAGGCACTGCTGTGGACTCTTGGCACTCCACAGGGACCAAGCCCTGAGAGTCAAATTAGAGGCAGAGACAAATTATGTTCAGATTAACAGCTTCCCCTATGGGGCAGATGCCATGGAGAGTCTTAGTTATCTTTTCTGTATAATGAATCACCCTGAAACTTAGTGCCTTAAATGATACAACAGTTAAATTTTTGTTGATGATGAGGCAATTGGAAAAGAGCACAGCTAGCAGGATTTTTCTTTGTTCGATGCAACATCAAGGAACCGGCTCACCTGGGACTGGAGGATCAGCCTCTAATGCCTCACTCACAGGCTGGCGATCTAAAGCTGGGAACTCAGCTGTTGGCAGAGTAGTTCCCTCTCCTGGACTTCTCCTCATGACTGGTGTTGGCTCCTCACAGCATGGTGGTCTCTGGGTTTTCAGAAATCATGCATGATAGCTGACTTCCTTCAATGCATACAAGCAGAAGGGGCCAGGCCTTCAAAATGTCTGACCTCAGGTGCCCCAGAATGTCACTTCCACTGCATTCAAAAAAGTCACCAGGCCAGCCCATCATCAAGGGGTGGGTAAATAAAGTCTATATCTTGGTGGATGAGTGACCAGAATCACATTACAGAAGAGACTGTGAATGAGGAGTTGGCTGTTGTTGCTGCCATCTTTGAAAATATAGTCTATTGCAGAGACACAGAGAAAGTCTACCTGCCTAGGGAGGGTTTCTAATGTAGGTGTTATAAAGGAGAGTGGAGAATATATAATCATTCCTAAAGTGATTCTGCAGGATTCATTATCACAGTGATTTCTCAAGTACTACTTTTCTTCTAAATAAAATAAATGAGGAGGAGACCTCATTCTCTGGTGACTCCAGAAGACTGTTAGCATGAACGACAGTTTAACACATCTTCCATCTTCTTCATGGTTGGAAGAAAGAAGAGCACATGGTCCATTCTCTTGAGCTAATCTGTTAGTACCTATACAACAACTATGCCAAAGAGCAAAAGTGTTCTAGTAGGTATCCTGGAATCTGCTATATGTGTACTTCCTTCTCCAGTGTGGAAGTGAGAGGTGGTAAGAAGAAGAGAAGAGTAGGAAGACTTTCTTCCAAGCTAACCATTATATGAATATCCTGGAAAATGTCCACTAGCACCTTATCGTGTCTTTGTATTTGTGACTCTTGTCTCTTGTGCTTTTCTAGGTAATATTCCTTCTGTCTTACTCATGTTTGTTCACACCCATGTGGTTTATTCATCTGCTGCTTTCCAAAATACTCACAGAGCCCTTTTTTTGAGCCATATCTTTTGCTAGACAGTGGGTCTATAAAGATAAACATAATGTGTTTCCTGCCTTCAAGGAATAATAGAAATGAGAATTAGTAATAACTACACAAAGTATTTTTCTTACCTAGGGGAAGGAGCAGTGTGTCTGAGGGTAACTCCAACTTACCTAGCTCAAATCTAGGGATCCCAAGCATTATTTTATTGAAATATTAGACCAACCTGATGAGATATATTTCTGTTATTAAAAAAAAGTAAATTGATACACAGATTATGTAACTTATCTCTAGTCACACAGCAAGCAAATAGGATCTAAAAATTTTTTAAAGTTAAGTTTACTAGCCGGGCTCGGTGGCTCAGCCTGTAATCCTGCGCTTTGGGAGGCTGAGGTGAGTGGATTGCCTGAGCCCGCGAGTTCGGGACCCACCTGGGCAACTTGGTGAGACCTCATCTCTACAATAAATAAAAAAATTAGCCAGCCGTGGTAGTGCGTGCCTGTAGTTCCAGCTACTTGGAAGGCTGAGGCGGAAGGATCGCTGGAGCCCAGCAGTTCGAGGCTGCGGTGGCCGGGGGCAGCCACTCTACTCCAGTCTGGGTGACAGAGTGAGACTCCAACTCAAAAAAAAAAAAAGAGTTAAGTTTACAAATGTCTCTGACTTTTAAAAGTTCATACCATTAATCTTTATGTTGTATTACCACCTAGCTCCCAATTATGTATGCATATTTGCTCTGAAACTGTAAAGAATAAGTATACAAGGTATGATGACACTATTGATGTTTAGAAAATAAAACTCTTCAAGCTTTGAGATAATTTGCAAGCTTCTTGGTCACTAATTCCCTTTTTAGCCAGGTGTGATTGTAGTATATGATTATAAAAAGAAGAAAATTGCACATAGTTCTTGAATACTTCCACTGGCCTCTTAAGTAGAATGTCTGGTGTGGGCAGCTCTCATATATGCATAGAAAGGACACAAGGTACAAAGTCATGAATCTCATCCTTAAATATTCAGGGAAAAAGAAGGATTTCCCTCCTGGGGACTTGCTTTAACTTTTGGAACCAATACACAATGAAATCCATCTTGGAAAACATATTGAGAGCCACAAAAATTATAAACAAGATGAGGGGGGAAGGGAAAGGAAGTTTATAAATTCTAGAGATAGATAGACTTGAGTTCAAATCCCAGCTCTGCCATTCACTGTTTGTGTGAATTTGGGCACATTGCTTATGTTCTTTTACTTCAGTTTTCTCATCTATAAAGTGGGCGTGGCAACTACTGTTTTAGTCTGGATAATTAATTCATACTAGCTTTCACAAAAACAAAAACAAAAAATTAATGCCTAACTACAGTATACATTTCTTGTTTATACTAACTGATGAGGGTTCTACACCTTTCTAGGATAGCTTTTCCCTAGTCAGTGACTCAGGGATCCAGTTTGTTCATCATTGGACTTCACTGTTTTAAATTTTTTAGGCTTGAAGTCCAGCCTCAAAAACAGAGGACAGATGAAATGGATACTTAGCTCTCTCAGCCTGGAGTGACACACATTGTTCTGCTGCATTCAGAATAAGATACCTAGCCACCAGAGGGGAGAGATGTGGAGGTGTCATTTGTGAACACTAAGAATATCTTGCATACTCTCTCACAAGGTTATTGTAATTAAATGAGTTAACACATGTACCATCACTAAGAACTGTTTCTAGCACCTACTAAACTACTGCAACTACCATCCAAGATGCAGAGGAAGGCATAGTTAAATCAAAACAGAGAAAAAGCCAGGGATAAATTCTAGGGCAACAGTAACAACAGGAAGAAAAAAATCCAATTTCGTTTAGAAAACAATGGTAGACTTCTGAACAAATGCAAAATCACTCCCTTTAAATCACATTGGCATCACGTCGGTACCCCATATTGCAAGCAGAGAGATGCAGCAGCCTGAAACTTGAATTTCCAAAGTTTGCTCATGATTCAATATTCCTTACCATGCAGGGTTACCTTTTCCTTGCCTTTCTTTGGTCCTTCATACTCCTGATAGCTGATTGTCCAAGTCTGCAGTGATTTACATTCTCATCTAGCTTCTAGGTTTTTCTACCCCCTCCTTCCTGTGTGCCTCAGGATGACTGTTCAAAGTACTGCCCCAAGTCTTGGCATGTGTGGTCCTGGAATATTGGGAATATTCCCATTACACTATCAAAAAGAAACTTCAGCAGGTTACTGGCACAGCTAGACCTCCAACTTGCCCTCCTGACTTCCTGCCCAGAGCTGTTTGACTCTCCCTGTCTTTGCTTTTCCTATTCCTAGACAGACCAAATACCTTCAATGGTTTTGACACAACAGCATGGACTCCCAAAGGGATTTCATCAGCATTTTATTCTTGAAATCAACAAAGAATTGTGTGCTGTAATGCTGGAGGCAAACATTCTTCCTTTTTAACTTTACATCCTTGTCCTTTACAGACCTGCAGGTATTTTAGCTGAATCAAGACAGCTTTGCTGGGGATCAACTCGTCTTGCAGTGGGAGGGTACAGGGGTGAGATGACTTGGAAGTTCTTTGTGGTCAGGATTTAATGAGTGCTTTTGAAAATGGACCATTCAATCTAGCAAAAATTAAAGAACATTAAAAATATGTCCCAAACCCTCTCTTCATAAAAATGCACACATCATTGGATACTTACCATGCAAGATCACTTGATGTGTTTCAACTTGCATAATGTACAGGACCTAATGTTATTCCCATTTTGCAGAAGATGAAACTGAGGCATATTTTAATATGCCCAAAGTACCCAGCTAGGAAATTGTGAAGCTGGGTTTTGATCCCAGATGGGCTGACTCCAAAGCTTGTGCTCTCAATTTCTGTGAGTCCTGCCTCTTAGTAAAGGATAATTAATCAGTACATTGCTTCTTGAATATTCTTTTTCTAGTGTTAACTCAGAAGTAAACATTTTCCTATCAATTCAATCACAGTGAATACTTCATTTTGTTTCCTATAATTTTACTTAATGGTAGCTAATAAATATTATTTCATGTTGTTAGTTATTTTGGTGATAATGATTATGTGATGTTCTGAATATATACATTTACATTTAAGTAATAAATATTCAATTATATTAAGTATATATCCAAGCATTAAGTTACTTAAATGGTTGCTTAGCCATTTTTAAAAAATTTTATTTCATCTATCCACAAACATGTAATAATTCCCTACCATATGCCAGGCAATAGGCTAAGTGCTAGGTACATAAAAATGAATTAGATATAGTCTCTACTTTAAAGACTTTCATGGGTTCATGGGGGACATTGTAACAGATAAAAGAGAGTGGTAAATTCAGCTATAGATATGTTCCCTGAGTATTCTGTACAGAAAAGGAGTTGGGGAGCTGCATTGGGAGGATCCCTACCCTGTAGTCTTTGAGTGGCTGGTTCCTTTTGGAGAAGATACAGACAGAGGGAGTGGGATATTGACTTCAGCATTCACTATCTTTGGTGAGGCGAAGTTCACTTATGAGACCGTGAGCAGAGAGAGCTCTCCTATTTCTAGGGCCAGAGCTCTGTTCACATAGTGATGTCAACACTTACAACAACTGAAGCAGTGTGAATTCTCAATTTTTGGTACTTTGTGCCCAAAATGTTCCTGAGTTCACAGGCTCATCCATTTCCTTCTATGGATAACTGACTCTTTTGCTTATGATCTCCATCACTGTCTTCTGAAAAACCCAACCTTGCAAATCCCTTCCTTTTTATCATGCCCATGTCTTCAAAACTCTTGTTAACTGAAAAATTTTCCTCTCACGTTCCATGTCATGTTCACCTACCTGTACTAACTTAAGGCATTTTATTCTTTATCCAGAATTATAATGAACAAAGTACTTACAAAAGTACTTGATAGTGACATCATGTCTTTTTACATCAGAACTCTTCACAAGTACCTCCCTGATACATATTATTTTATTTCACCTTGCACCCCTGCTTTGAAAATTGATAGCTAACATTGATTGAGCGGCCCCATGTGCCATGGCACTATTCTAAATGTGCTATGTGGAGTATCTCATTTAATTAAGAGAATTAATTAAATAATTCATTAAGATGGCATGATTACTATTGCTATTTCACAAATGAAGAAACCAAGGCCTGAAGGGACATACCCAATGTCACATGGCTGGAAAATGATAGAGTTAGTTGTTTCGAACTCATGCAGTTCTGACTTCAGTGCCTATATTCTTAACCACTATGTTATATGTACCTTTTACTATGTAATGATATTACAATTCTCCCCTATTAGAAGGCTACTGGGGACTAGTATATGTCTCAGGAATAAGCCCAAGAAACCATCCTCTGACTCTTGATGTAAGCAATTGGAGTAATTGTGCCACAACAAACATCAAGCCTACTCTCCTCCCTTGGAAGACTTTGTCTGGAATTCCCACTCATAGGCTATGACGCAAAGTGACTTGAGATGCTCTGTGGCCTGCCACTGGATTCTTTGTTCTTTACAGGTAGCATGAGCTCTTACAGATCCATTGGCCAGCAGCTGGGGAAGATTGGCTTTTGAATAGGTAGTGAACAAGAAGATGAGCATCTGAAAGCTACAGGGAAATTTCACATTGGGTAGAGGTCAGAACTATATCACTGTCCTCTGTTTCTGCACTGGGAAGGTGAGTAGCCTGGTGGCAGGGAAATAGTATTTCAACATACGCTTGCCCATTGCTATTGAATTTGAGATGGTCATGCTGGGCAGTGGTGTTGGAGGATATACCTAGAGAATGTTGCATGGAGCGTGGTAGAAGAAGAGGTTAACCCACGTTCCAGTTCTGAGATAAAGTGGCTGGACAGACACTGAAGGCAGGGGATGCCCTGCATCACCTTGATGGGCATATTCAGAAAGCTGTAGGGAGAGGTCTCAGCACATGGTACCCAGAACTACAGCATCCGCATCACCTGAGAACCAGTTAGAAACCCAACTTTTAGGGTCCCACCCCAGACCTATAGATTCAAAGACTCTTGGGGTAGAGTCCAACCACATGAGGTATAACAGACCCTACAGGTGATTCTGGTACAAGGTCAAGTTTGAAAACCACTGATCCAGAGCAATAAATGTATTATATAGCTCTTATTTTAAACTCTGAATTTAAAAATAGTTTGCCTTTTATTTTATAAATCATATATTGTTATTTTAGGAAAAAAAATGGGAGTTACAAAAAGTTAAGAACATTGCCCACCAATCTCAGCTCTTAGAGGAAGATATGAATTATTAGGGTTTTGATATATTTTTTCTTCAGACCATTTTCTATGCACATCATCATAAGGTTATTACTAGTTTGCCTTAACTGTGATGAGTTGATCTGAGAATCTCCTGCTAGACTCAAGTAAGAAGAGAAAGAAAGTGGCAAGGGGGAAGACACCTGACTAGTGGAGGAGCTGGAACTTCTGGGAGAGGAGGGTGGGTTTTTGACTCTCAGAGCTTCTGTGCCTGCCATAGGGTGGAGGGGTGAGGGTAGAGCCACGGTATCAAGAGGCTCTTGCAGAACTGCCCTAAAGCCAATGACCTCAGCAGCTCTAATCTGCCTTTGACTAAGTTGCCCTCTTTATCATTCTCGTTAGATGGGATAAGATTTATGTCAGCTCAGAAATCATCCCAGTGATCAAAATATGTGAAGAGTTATCATGGGAAGAGGGGTTAATCTCTCAGTGATTACAGGAGAAGTGGGAGGCTCTTTTGAGGAGGGAAGAGGAAGGAATGGATGCTGGACGGGGCAGATTTTAACTCAGGGTTAGAAAGAAACCTCACAATCAGAATTAACCAACAATGGAAAGACTGCCTAGTGAAAAGTGAAGAGCCTGTGGCCTGAGACATGCTGTTCCCGAGGATAAGTTGCAGACGGGCAGCATTCAAGCAAGTGTGGCTGCAGGTGTGTTCCGTATGGTTAGCATGGTGATGACATTTAAGATCTGGAAATTTCACCTAAAACTTGGATGTCTGGTGTCTCTGGAAAATCGGGGCCTTTGGAAGCACAGCTGCCATCCTCCCATGAGGTAGCAAGCAGTGGGGAATGAACAGTGGCTGCTCTTAGTGAGACATGTGTGCTCCAATTCCCCTTCCCCTCCCATTTGCTCTTATTTATCTGACACTGAAGTTGACTGACAGGTGCCAATTATGATTTCATGTATTTTTTATTTTCCTATGTTAACCTCCTTCTTGTATACATATTAATGAGTAGCATAATGTTTTATTTAATAGTGTGGATTCTAGATTCAGATCGCCTGGGTTCAGATGCTGCCTTTGTCCGTTACTGGTTATGTGACATTGGGTTAGCTACTTAATCTCTCTGTGCATTGTATTTCTTCAACTTTCAAATTCATAAAACAGGCTAGTTATGCAGAATTAATAGATTAATGCAAGTGTGGGAATAGAACAGATTCTTGTAGTTAGTCACCATCAACAAAGGCTTTAATTCTTACTGGTAGTGATTACTACTAGTAATAATTATGGCTACTGCTGTTCACTATTTACATTCCATCCCTGCCACATCAATATTTGAGTTCCTGACTACTGGATTTAATGTCTTTTAGCATTTCTTTTATGCTCCCCTACCACAGACCCAAAGTCTTTGAAGCAAAGCTTGAGGAAGTTTCCTGTCTGAAATAGACATTTTATTCCTTGAGACAGGAGGTATTCTGGGATCCTGAATGTATAGAGGATTCCAGTTTAATTCATTCAATAACAGTACTATCCTGCTCTATTGATGGGGGCCTTGTCAATCTACCTGTACAGAACTCATAGGGGCAGAGGCATGGTATGAAGTGTGTGTGGTGTGCAAAAGTTCTTTGTAAAGTGATCAGTGAACATCACAGCATTATGGTTAAGAGTTTAGACTCTGGATGTGGATGCCCTTTATTTCAATTCCAAGTTCTCTTCTTTTGAGATATGACCTGAAATAAGCCCCTTAGCATCTCTGAGTGTCACTTTTCTCCTGTGCAAAATGAAAGCAATGGTAACTTCCCAGCTCATGTCAGTATTAAATAAGGTATATGCATGTAGGAGGCTGGCACACTGCAGATCTGGCAGTTTCATGCCCCTTTCCCTCTTTCTTGAGGGAAAATAAAGGGCCTGCCATAGCATGAACTTGAACTTGAGGTCGTCATGTTCTGATAAGGAGCAGATGGTCCCCATTTCAGATAATCCAGGAGCCTGGGAAGACGAGCTGATTATGCAGCATGAGCTCTATTATGGCCATGTGCTCTGAATTCAGACACCTGTGTTGGGTTTTTCCAGGAGCAAAGCTCCATACCAAACCCAAACCCCAAACAAGCACACTGCTTATTTTATTCATTCATTCATTTTTTTCCTTTCACTGACTCAATCATTCCTTTCACATGGGGTACCCTATATATGACACTCTTTATACAAACCTGGAGCAGGGGCTGGCACAGTCAATACTTCAGATAATCAATAAATAGCCAAATAAATGGATAGTACCCTAATGTTAGCAGTAGACAAGGAAGAAACACTCTCATAGAAACATGAGCACACCTCCACTCACCAACCATTTATTCAGCAGGTGTGAATGGAAGGACAAGCGAATAAAAGGCCTTTGGAGTCTGAAGTGGTAGATTCAGAAGTCTGGCACCCTGTGTGAATTAGGTAGGCCATGCTATCTGTCCGAGTCTCAGTTTCTTCTTTGCAAATGGAAATGGGACAACTAAACTATTGTGGGGATTAAACATGATTTCAGGACAAGGCCTGGAAATAGGAGGTATGCAATAAATGTTGGCTTCCTTTCCCCCTTCCTCTTGTTTTAAAGTGAAGGGAGAGTTTTGACTTCTGAGTAATCATTATACATGAAGTAGATATAAAAGAAGGTCATGGTTAAATATATTACTGTGCTAATCATCATACACTCGTTTTATCCATTCATTCGTTTTTCCTTTTGCTTATTCACATTCACCCTGTATATGATATCCTTTATACAAGCACTCTTTATATGACAAGCCCTCTTTGAGGGACTGGGAGTATGAAAATGAATAATACCAAATTTTTGACTTGAGAACGTTACATTATTTTGAGTAAGAAACAAAATAGTTACCCACAACATAACTTGATAAGGTGATGTGTCTGGTGGAAGCCTGCTTCAACCTTGCAGCTGCTGCATAATTGCATCATTTCTCAATTCATGCAATCTGTTTTCCACTCATTGTTTACCCCCTCCAACCCAAACATTGCCTTCAACAAGATATAGACATTCTTGCAGAGTCCACTTTTTAGTAAAATGCTGTGTCGGGGCTGAGAGCTCAATTTGGTGAGATTAATAGTTAGCTCATCATGTTTCTTGGCTAGCTCAGGCTGGAGCAACAGAACCCTTCAGTGAGGGAAGGGAGAAAACCATCCAACTGTTTATTCTCCAATCCACCCATCCATTCATGCCCTGTTTTATTATTCTAGCCT
Source organism: Carlito syrichta (assembly GCF_000164805.1). NCBI lineage: Eukaryota > Metazoa > Chordata > Mammalia > Primates > Tarsiidae > Carlito > Carlito syrichta. The sequence goes on along the minus strand of NW_007252452.1, from coordinate 317,204 downwards.
TAGTGGTCAAGAGTGAAGATTCTGGAGTCAGACTTCCTGAGTTCAAATGCTAGCTCTTCTGCTTACCAGCTATGTGATTTGCATGCAATTTCTAAACTATTTTAGGCCTTGGTTTTCTAATCTACAAAATGGGGTGGTAAGGATGGTCATATTAGCTATCTATTCTTCTGTAACAGGTGGTTGTATTGACTAGTTATTGCTGTGTAACAGGTACTTGTATTGGCTAGCTATTTCTGTGTAACAAATTACCTGAAAACTTAGCAACTTGAAATAACATTTATTATCTCACAGTTTCTGTGGGTCAAGAATCTAGACGCAGCTTCCCTTTGGTTCTAGTCATCTCTTAAGGCTGCATTTGAGGTATTAACCAGTACAGTTATTTTAAGGCTTGAAGCAGATCAGCTTCCAAGTTTACTCAAGAGGGTGTTGTCAGGATTCAAATCCTTGTGGGTTGTTGGACTGAGGGTCTCAGTTACTCCCAAACTGTTGGTTGTAGACATCCCTGGGTCCCTTTCCACATAGATCTCTGTATAGGGCAGTTCCCAAAATGTCACCTTAACTAATTAGAGCAAACAAGCAAGAGGATGAGAGAGAGCACCAGCAAGACAGAAATCCCAGTCTTGGAAATGACATCCCATCACTTTTGTGCATTCTGTTTATTAGAAGTAAGTTGATGGTTTCTTTTGTCCTTGTCGGCTCTGGCATGTCTCCCCTTTTCCCTCTCTTCTTTCTGTAATAAACTTTGTTTCATAACTTAAAAAAAGAAGTAAATCATTAGGTCCAGCCCATGCTCAAGAGTAGGGAATTACACAGGATGTGAATTCTGGGAAGAGAGAAATCTGTGGGAGCCAGCAGAAGCTACCCACCATGGTGGATATGAGGATTAAATGAGTTATACATGAAAAGCATTTAGGAGAGTGCCAGGGGTATAGTTCGCAATTCATAACTCCTAGCTATTATTATTACTCCTAATATGATTATCAGTTGTCATTTTAAAGCAAATATTTATTGCGTTTCCTACTAGATAAAATACACCCTTCCCATTGCTAGTGGGAACTATTAGAGGGATAACTGGAAACAGATTAATTATAAGTAGGTCCTTCCCTCAAAGAGCTCCCTGTGCACCAGGAGATGGATGCTCATTTAAGAAATAAAGACCACAGAGTAGAAAATGATTGTTGTACTGTCAGGGGAGGGCAGAGACGCAGAGCTAGAAAACCCTGGATATTCACAGGGATTAACAGTTGTTTGGTTTGACCAGAAAGCAGGACACATGAAGGTTGGAAAATTAGGTTATGTTGTGGCCAGAATTTGTAGTTCATCTCCTATGAAGTGGAAAGCCAAGAAGGATTTTTAAGATAAGGAATGTCGTCGGTATAGATGTATGGGCATAGAGGAAAGGGGATGAAATATGAGCCTCTAAAGTCACATATTAAAGTTCAGAAAAGAGGATATCTTTCCTGATCATAACAATTATGACTGAAGAAAATCCAGTGCAAGACTCCTAGCTGTTTCTTCTTCCAGACCCTCCTCCAGGATGTGCCCATCCTTTCCCCCTCAGTCAGAGTGCTTCTTGACTGCCAGAAAATAATCCTAAGAACTCAGGGCTCATGTTAATGAGTCTGATCCTAGACCGGTTTTGTGGCCGTGGGTGTGCCATTTAACCTTCTGTACCTCAATTTCCTCATCTGATAATGGGATGATTTTGTTGACCTTGAACACTCTGACAGCATGCACACTCATACACAAATACCACCATTTATTGGGTACTTTTTAAGAGCGTAACAATATCATGGGCTTTTATTAACCCCATTTTACAGGGGAGGAAACTGAAACCCAGAAAGGCTATGTAACTTGGTGGTAATTGGCAGAGAGTACCACCGAGACAGAAGTCCCAGTTTTTTGTAACCTAATCTTGGAAGTGACATCCCATCACTTTTGTATAGTCTATTTATTAGAAGTAAGTCATTAGGGTCTAGCCCATACTGAAGAGTAGAGGAGTACACTGAGTGGAAATGCCAGAATTGGGGATAATCTGTGAAAGCCATCAGAAGCTGCCCACTCCAAGCTATTTGACTTTATGACTTATATGTCTAAACCCTCCATTGTAGCACCCCATGGCTAAATGCTTAATAAATGCCCCTTTCTTCTCTGCAAACAAGCTTTCAGAGGAAACAGAACATCTGCATGTCTGCCTGAGAATTATACATACAAAATAGCATGCTTGTAAGCAGGGGCCAGGTCAGACAGCCCAGCTCCCTGCCCAGAAATGACCAGAGATGAGACTCATATATACTTGTTACGCTATTGAAATAAATTAACATTTATGTATTATTCATATTTCTTCATAATCTGCCAGCTTCTGTTTTTGAGAACTCACCTTTACAGCCCTCTTAGCTACATTTCTCTGAATACCTTTATATACGCCATCAAACCATTAGTTATCACTATTTTATCCATCACTAGATTTTGCAAGCCATCAGAGAGCCTGGCGTGGTCTCCAGAATCGTTTGTCTCTGAAGCTATTTCTAAGTTCCCCTCCGTGATGTCTTAGATAGTATTATGGGACATGGAAGTGCTAAGCTGCTTAGCCACTTTTCAACACCACATTCTGGGAAGATCTCTTTTATAACATCAAAATTATGTTGAAATTGAGGCTCAGAAACTAAATGATGCAAATTCCCTCAGAGAGGTCCTTTAATCTGGATCTGAGGATAATAAACATGTCCTGGTTGAGAAGCCAGACATAGAAGATGCTAGATCCTTAAAGCTCATGTTGACAAAGAAACTCTCTCCCCTAGAGGGTGCTTCAGAGCCATGTTCCAAAAATAGCATGGGATGTGTCATCCAAAGTTAGGAAATAACAGTGGTTATCTGTGAGATAAAAGCATTTTTTATTTTTCTGTATATATATTTTTTACTTTTCAAATATTCTTTAATTCAAGTGTTATTTTATAATTTCTACAAGAAACTATAATTAGAAGCATGTGTCATTTTAAGAAATGACACACTTCTGGTTCTAAAGTCATTTTTAATAGGAGAACATCGACAAATCCCAAATTATAGAATCACATAAAAGCACCATGGTAAGTTTGGATTTAATATATACAAGTCAGACTCTTCTTTTGTTTTTCTTACCAAATTTTCTCCAGTGCTAGCTTCCCCATCTCAGTAACTAGCTGGTCTTTTCATCCAATTTCTCAGGTCAAATTCCGTGGAATCATTTTTGACTTCTGTTCTTACCATTTACATCCAGCAACACATAGCAAATCCTGATATTACAAAAAAAAAGTCCAGATGACTTCTTTTTTCCATAACACCACTGGTCTAAGCCAGCATTATTTCTTTCCTAGAATACTGCAGTAGCCTCTTAATTGGTAATCTTGCCCCTCCTCCAATTTATTTTCCACATGACAGGAAGAGAGACTCTTTTTAAATGTTAAGTTCAAGCATGTCCTTTCTTTATTGGATCTCTTCAAGGGCTTCTGATCTCATTCAGGATAAAATTCACACATTAAATGTTCTTAAAAAACATGATTTTTGCAAATGGCTACATGGCTAAACTGTGTGATACACCATAATCTATTTAATTACTTACCAATTGTTGCACTACCCTACTCTCATTTATTACTAGTGTGCCATGAAGCTTATAAACATTGGTCCTTTTCTATATCTTAGATGATTTATCTAAGATAGATTCTTAGAGGTGGAATTAACTTTATTGAGGAAGGAGAAGAGTTGAGCAATGTTGTCAGTTTAATTTCTTCAAAGTATTTCCCGGTTCATATTTCTACCAATTATGTCTGAGAGTGTTTGTAAAACTGTATCCTCAACAGCAATGAATTTTACAAACTTGCCCTGTATTAATTAGCATTAAAACATTACATTGTATATATTTTTTAATTGCATTTATTTTATTACGATTGGCTCATATGCCTTGTTTTCAAATCCTCACTGATCATTTTGTGGATTGTCTGTTGATGTTTTCTATTCATATTTCTCCAGGGCCATCAGTTTATTTCTTGACTGTCCTCATCATCAAATCTTTAGAACATTTTTTGGTGCTCCCTGCAAACACATATCTGCAGAAGAAGTGGCTGGTGGGAGATAGTGTGGGGTTTATTCAGGCATGTGGTGTCTGGAATAGAGTGATAGCTTCTCTCCACAGTTTTGCTACATACCAGCCTGGGCAAGCAAGGCCACAGAGGGCACTCTTTAAAGTTTTGCTTCCACACTAGTAAAATGGATCTAGGAATAGTACCTACCTCTCTCCTAGAGCCAACTTTTTCTGTAAAGGATCAGAGATAATACATATTATTGGCTTTGTAGACCATACGACTAATCCTCCAACTACTAAAATCTGTTCGTGTGTTCCAATAAACTTTATTCTGAAATGCGAATTTCATGTAATTTTCACATCATGAAATATTTGTCTTTTTTAAAACTACTTAATAATATAAAAACCATCCCAAACTCGCAGGTGGGATTTGGCCCACTGACGGCAATTTGCTGACCTCTCTCTAAGCATTTTGGTCAGATTGAAATAAAATATTTGTAAGTGACTTAGGCCATCACCTGGCAGTCTAAGTGCTTAGCATATGTCATTATGATTCTTATTCTGCAAACACAATTTTTAAATGTATTATCAGAGATGTCATTTTTAAAATGAGGACTAATTCTCACCTTACATTCTTGCTGGAGCATGACTTGAATGATCAAATTTGTATGGACATCCTTGGTACAACATAGGCATTTAATGTTTTTTGTTTCTCTTGCCCTGTGTAAATAGGGCTGATATGCCTCATGTCTCATTCTTCCTACCTGTATTCTGTGATCTAGCTGCACTGAAACCCTTTTAGTTCTCTGAACACATCATGTCCTCTTCCACCTTTAAATTTCCGTCACATCTATGTTTTAATTTTTTAAACATGACCAACCTGTTTCCTCTCAATACTGAACAATGAATAATATTCACAGAGCCCCTAGGACCTAAAAAGTCTTTACACATCTATTATTGTATTATCCAATCCAACGTTTCTTTTTAAATGGTTTTCCCCATGGAATCACATCCAAGTCTTCTGAACTTGCCCTTGAATGATTTTGAAAACCCCATCCCCAAGCATAACACTGTTAGCACCATAGTAAGTTACTGGTTTCTTTGGAATTCAAATCCTCAGTCCCACGATACTTGTCCTATAAAAGGAAAGTGGAAGGACATTGTTTATTCTTTAATTAAAGCCGTAGCAACTGTAGCTGTTGACAGTCTGATTTAAGCTCCTCTGTGGAAGGAAGTGGAGCACCAAGCACTTCTAGGTGGGTGCCCTGCTGCGTCGAGTAGAGTCAGGCACAGTTTGCTGCCCCCACCAGGAGCCTTCACCCCAAGATTGTTCTTAGGCTGTAATGGAAAAAGGGAGGCTTTTGGAGACAGGCTGACCCAGGATTGCTGTGTAACCTCAAAAATTTTGAATCTCTATTTTTTCAACTGAAAAAGAGATAAAAATGTCTACCATATGAGAATGTGGTAGAGAAGAACAAGGCTTCCTTTAATGGGTCTGATACACCATAGGCACTCAAGCTTGGTAATTACTAGCCAATACTGTTTCAGTCAAAGCTGGCTTTGAATTAAAGATGCCATGGGTTGCCATATAATATTCAGTAAACACATGGTTGTCTCAGTCTCAGAAGTCTCAATCATTAGAAGAACGAAAATAGTTATTTTCTAGAGCAAGGGCCAGCAGCCTTTTTTCCTAAGCATTCTAGTCTTGGCAGACCCTATAGTAACTACTCAGCTCTGCCCTTGCAGTGGAAAACAGCCATAGACAATACCAAACGTGCATGACTGTGTTATAATAAAAATGTATGTCAAAGACAGATGGTGACTGGATTTGGCCTGGGGTCATAGCTCACCAGCCTCAGGTCTAGGCCATGTGGAGTGTGGTATAGTAACTAAGCTCCAGAATTCTGTGTGACTAGAACAAGGGTCCACATCTCATGGCTTTTGTTGGTCAAGTACATGACCTTGAGCAAGTCAAACCGCAATTTCTTCATCTAAAATGAACATGTAGGTTGCTGTCTTCTTTATGAACAGTGTGCCGAAATGCAAATTGACCCAGCCATCAGGTCTGATGATTCTCTCCATATCTTGAATAACTGATTTCCTAAGGATCAGAAACAGAAATGCAGAGAAAGACAGAAAAACCACAACAAGGCTCAGGCAAGGAGAGAGGGAAGTCCTGAATAAGGGAAGCTAGAAGCTGGAGATATAGCTAGCCACAGAATAGTGATGCAAAGAAGGTTACAACTTCACTCAGCTGAGGTCTCAGACTCGCTGTCTCTTACACTCCCAACTCTGCTTCCAGCTTTCCAATGGATATCTCATCTGGGGTGTCCCATAAGACTCTCAAACTGACCTCAGCACTTCTTCCCCTTACCTACAACTGGCTTTTTCTCTTTCTAGGGACCGATTCTCAGTGAATGGTAATGTCACCTACCCAATTATGCAAATCATAAACCTAATGTCATTCTTGACACCTCATCCTCCCTCCGTCCTCTCTCTTGACTCTGCTACCTCCATTCCATTTTCATTGCTACTACTTTGGGTCCCATCAACTCTCCCTTAGATCATCTTCCTACCTCCTTCCTGGTCTTCCTACCTCCAGTCACATCCTCCTCCAGTCTGTTCTCCACACATCAAGTGTGGCGGTGTTTCTAAAACAAACATGGACCTGGTGCTCCTTGCTTAGAACTCTTCAATGGCTCCGGGTTGTCCCCAGGATGAAATCTAAGCTGCTAGGTGTGACTTTCCAGGCCTTGTGCTCACTTCAGATTTATCTGTGTCACTCTTACCATGATCTTTGACCAATAGTTCCCTAATCACAACATGCTGTCAGCCATCTTCCTGTGACACAGCTACTCCCTACCTTTTTCTGCTTCTCCAGAAAGTATCTCCCTATTCTTTAGAACTCATGGTGGATGTCATTTCATCTGGGAAACTTTATCTGATACTCTTTCCCACTAAGGCTGGATTACATTTTTCCTTCTTGATCTCCAGATACTTTAGACCTCCTGGCCACAGCTTTTAACACCATGTATTAATCACTGAGTACCATGAAGCCAGCTACTGCCATACTCTCCACATACCCTACATCTTGACCAGCGCTTGTGGTTCCTGGGAACAGAAATTTAGTAGGATTGACAGAACCAGCCACCAAGGCAAAAACTTCTTATTCTTTGAAGTCCCATGGTATCTTCTCACTTTTGTGCTTGCACATGTGGCAGACCCCTGCTCCTTTAAAATGCACCAGACTCGGTTTTAATCAGGTATGGTAAAACATGTAGACACTAAAAGAACTGTCAAGAAGGCAGAAGTGTATACTAACAGATATAGAAACAGGAAGCATGCCACACTACTCAGGGCCACAAGGGGAAGCATGCCACACTACTCAGAGCCACAAGGGGAACCCCCAGGATATGGACAGAGTGAGTGGAAAAGGTAAGTGAGAGCCTTTAAGGTGGTTTTCATGGGAAGGATTGGGCAAGACAGGGTAGACAAACCTTAAACCTGTTTATGGGTTGGGATTGGCTCATTTGAATAATTTCAGAGGCTCTGTGGCATAAGAAATTGTCTTATGCCACCTGGTTGTCTGGTGCCTGGCTGTGGAACGATTAGGGCAGGAAAGTAGTGGTTTAGCATGTGAAACTGCCATAAAGGAGGGATTTAGAGGATATAGACTTAGTATTGGTTGGTCTGCATATGAGAAGCTGCAATCCAGGGTGTTATGTGATCTCTAGGAATTAGCTAACCCTGGAAGGGACAGTTTCTTCCAGTGCCAGAAAGGCCCCAAAGTGACAATTAAAATAGAAAGACATGCTTAATATACCTTCCCTTATTTTACATCTATATATAGCAACACCATAACTTTTAATCATACAACTGATGTAATTATGGAGTTCTTAGAATAAACATTTGTACCCTGCAAATCTTTAGACTATAAGCTCAAGTGGACAGAGACATATTTTCCTCTTTGTTGTATTCAATAAAGACACTATTGAATGGCAGGCACTCAATAAAAACTGGCTAAATGAACTGCCTGATCTTGGAGGCTCAATCTTTTATTGACAAAATGGGGATAACAATAATACCTGGCTTACAGGTCATAAATGGAACATACTCAGCATGGTTGAGACATGAACTTGGTGCTCAACAATGGGCCCTGGTATCATGAAACCTCATTCACAGCTGCAGTCACTTTCCACGGAACTTTAGGAGATTGTGCATGAGTGTGCAGCAGCATGTGAGTGTCTATTTATATACTCACAAACACATGCACACATGCACGGGGTTTCCAATGGCCCTTGTCTGTGCCTACACATCCTACTTTTGGGAAAGCTTTTTTAGAAGAATAAAGAGCATCCAGTTTGGCTCTGGATACACCCAAGGCTGCTGGTGGATGTTGAGGGAGACAGACTGATGATTCCATCTTCATTGTGCTCTCTGTACTTCACTCACCCAGCTGAGTTTGATGCTCTAGTAGTTCCCCTTGATAATTAGCCATTCTTGTGCCTTCCAAAAACCCCAGGAAGGAAGTTAAACCATGTTTGTTAAAATGCCTTGAGTTGGAGCACCATCTGGCAACCTGTGTAGGATCATTCTGACTCTGTAGCCTTGGTCTCTCTTCCTTTATCACCAGCAGGTGCCTAGATTTACTTCCTGGTAGGCTAAGTGCCCCCACAGCCACAGCTCACTTAATAAAATAAAACCATTCATGGCACTTCCCTGTTTAAAACCTTTAACCCCCATTTAAAAACCTATGCTCCAGGTTGAAGTCTGAGTTCGCAGTATGAAATCACCTCTTGGTTATTTAGCAGTTATTTATTGAGCACTAGCTGGCTGGCAGGCACTGACTATAAGAATGAAAAAAAAATCAGGTCAAATCCCTACCCTCATAGAGCTGCATTCCAGTGGAGAGAGGTAAGCGATGTCTCATAAATCAGTAAATATATGCTGTGCTGCATGATGGTAAGTGTTAGGAGAAAAATTAGTAGGGGTGAGTGGTGGGATAGTGAATGAGGCAGTTGTTCAGTCCCTCCACCATATGAGCCCAACCTTCTTATTCAGGCTCACTTTGCACCCTGCTCTACTTGTACTCAAGCCTTACCCACTTTTCACCCTTCCCTAAGCATGTCTGGGTTTCAGAGTGAGATAGAACTCCTCTCCCTGTTGTGTATAACCTTAGATTTAGTCTCAGCTATAAAATGAGGATAATGACACCTACATCCTAGGATTTCTGTGGATGATACATGGGATGAAGCGTGGGCAACCCTTAGCACAAGGCTTACCTGTGGTTCACACACATGATACGTGTTCTCAATTGCACATGCTGCTCCTGGAATCTTCTCTCCTTTTCTACCTCCATTAGCGGCGATTCCTTCTCCCTCAGTAGTCGTCCCTTCCTATGAACCCTCCGAACATTCTTTTCCTATTTTCCTGGCCACACCCACTTCTGTGTGTGTGTGTCATTCCTGGTGGATGCCTGAGTCCCTGGAGGCCAGCTTGTTGAAGAGTGTAGTTCATGCGTAGTCAGGGCTCTGTCAAAGTCTGTTGAATGAATGAATGAATGTGAGAAGTGCGTGCTGTGTCATGCACATCCTTCACTGGCCCTTGAGTCATGTTCTGAAAATCCTGAGGAATGAACTCACACCGAGTACTTTCAGGGATGGAGGTTTATTAAAGGGTGACATGAGGCTGTGAGGGTTGTATGACTTGTTCTTCTTTTTTTTTTTTTTAGTAGATCTGTTTTAGTCTATTTTATTATTTTTTTAATGAACAAATAAAATTGTACACATTCATGGTTACATAGTGATATGTTTTGATACATACAGCATATACTAATCAGACCATGGTAATTTGCATATCCATCATCTCAGTTATTATCACGAGCAGTTATTATGTCTTTGTGTTGGGAACATTCCATATCCTCCTTCTAGCTATTTGAAACTGCTTGATTTTATTTATTTTATTGTTAATTATAGTCATCCTGAAGCGGTGTAGAGCGCTAGAACTCCTTCCTCCTATCCAGCTGTAATTTTGTATCCTTTAACAAATCTTGTCTTATCCCTTGCCCTTCCTAGCCTCTGGTATCCTCTGTTCTACTTTTTACTTCTGTGAAATCAACTTTTTTTTAGCTTCCACTTATGAGTGAGAACATGTGGTGTTTAACTTTCTGATTGTGTCTTATTTTACTTAACAGAATGTTCTCTGGTTCCATCCATGTTGCCAGAATGTTCTCCGGTTCCAACATGTTGCCATGTTGCCAGGATTTCACTCTTTTTTATGGCTGAATAGTATTCTACCATGTTTATACAAAAGGGGACCCCCCCAACCAGAATTTATTTATAAAAATTGTATATTTATTCTTGCATGTTTAAACTTCAGTCACCTTCAAAGTACTTTCCATTTGCTGTAATACACCTATCAAGATGTTTTTTTCACTGCTTGAAACAGTTTTTGAACTCAACAATTTTGATACCTTTTGGGGTTTCTGCAGTTTAATTTGTTTGTTTGTTTCACCTCTTCCACAATGGCAAAACATTTCCCTTTGATAATTTTTTTCATTTGGGAAAACCAAAAAAGGTAACTCTGGGAAAGATCAGGTGAATAAGGAGGATGGGGACCAGGGGTCATGCTGCTTTTGATCAAAAACCGCTGAACACTCAGCACAGTGAAGGGCTCATAAACTACCCATTGTGAAATGGGCAAACACGGTGAAAGAATCTCCAAAAAAAAAGTTCTCTGAAGCTGAACATAGCCTCACACGAGAACACTAGTTGGTACACTGATGCAGATGAGTTCCTAGAACACTTACCTAGCAGGGGAAGCCTGTACTACAAGTGGCCCCAAAAGATAATTCTGTTCTTTGGGGGGGTCCCTCCTCATATGCCACATTCTCTTTATCCAATCACTTGTTATTTTATTTTTAGTCTTGCAGTGGCTCTGGATCCCAGGGAGACACAAAGTCATGTTTCAGAGAGAGCTGGCACCATAGCTCAGATCCTTCTAAGATGACAAGGTAGACCAGAACGCTCTGCTCACCTACCTCTCAGCCTGATCATTTGAGAGGAAAACTCTGAGTTCCAGGGCAGAGATTCTTAGTACCATGTAGGTGTCTTACTGTGAAGGTAGAATGTAGTAGTTAAGAGTACTTGCTCCAAAATTAGGCTACTGGGCTTACATTCCTGATCCATCAATTACTAGTTTTCTGATAATGGGTAAGTTACTTGAATATCCTCTGTTTCAGTTATCTTGTTTATAAAATGGGTATCTCTTGCTTATCTCACAAGATAGTCCTAGGAACTGTATGGGACCAGGCATGTGGAAATACCTTGTTTATTGCCTGGCATTGAAGAGTTGTTCAAGCAGGTAATTGAGACAATATGAAGATAGAATTTCAAAGGATCTAGGTCAGTAGCTATGGAAGACAAGGAGAATGGGAGGTGATTTGGGTATTTAGATGGTCGCTTGTAGTTTTGTAGACTGATTTCAGTGAAGTAGTGGGGTACATTCTAGAGATTCAGAGAAGTTTGCTTAAGATTGTCCCCTTGGTAATGATAGAGGATGGAGTTCAGACTGGAAACAGTTCTCTTATTTCAAGTTCATTTTATCCCTTAAGCTTCCATAGTACAGCACCACTCTTGCCTATTTCGCTTCATACTCTCTGGCTGTTCTTTGTGTTCATTTATTTCTTCCTTTTCCCATAAAGCCTACATTTGCTAAGGCACATCTCTTTGTTTTCATTCTTTTCCTTCTCCTTCATAAATTCCACCCATCATCTTGGTCCTATTCTCTGCCCTATTTAAAATTCTACCCTGTTTTAAATTCCCTGCATCCTCTACTGCCCAATCTCTTCTGATTTATTTTTCTCAATAGCAATTACCTCTACCTAACAAAGTACACCATGATATACTTATCCATTTTCTACTGTCAATCTTCTCTCACTAGAATGTAAGTTCCACAAGAGCAGATTGTTTCTGTTTTGATTATTGTTGTATCCCTAGAACCAAGAATGGAAACTGGCATTATGGATGGATGAATCAATGAGCTTAATATTCACAGCATCACTATGAAGTTGGTTTTATTGTTATCCCCACTACAGATGATATGATTAAAAGTCAGGAAAGTGTTTAGTTTTCATTTTAGTTTTTACTTAATTTGCCCCCAGTGTCACATAACAGGAGAGGTTCGAGGTGTGACCTGAGCTCAAGTTCTCTTGTGTCCAGTCCCCTGCTGTCCAGGCAGCCACATCCAGGGGAAACAAGTAATTCAGTGGCAATCCTGGTTGACTCAGCAGTGCTGTTTATGCTCACAGTGTTCATAAAAATGTTATTTTAGTCCTGACACTGATGCTTATGAATAAAATTTAGTCCTCATTCAAAAGCACATTAGCCGAGGCCATTTGGCGCCCTGTTACAGCGTTAATTTTTATGGACAAGAATACATTGGCAAGGAGCACCTTTACCGCCTTCAAACACATCAAGCTTCTCGAAGGGAGGCTTGGTGGCGCTCGACTCTGGTCATGAGACTTTCCAGCGTGTGGCTGCAGCTTTACTTAGGGGACCCATGATGTAATTTTCAATTGACAGTTTGTTTTGCCATCGTACTACATCTCAGGCTTGGCAATTACATTTCATTAACAGGGAAACATAAGCCATAAATCATTGATCAGAAACAGGTTGTTAATCGGTCTGGTTAAAGCTTCTGCCGGTTGGCAGGGCATGGACTGCAAATTGATGGATGCCTGGGCTTGCAACTGGCCCAGGTAGCCTGTTAAAGCAATGCTGCTAATAATTTTCACTAATATTTATTGAGCTAGTTTTCTCCCTGCACCTGTAAGTACTTTATCCTCGCAGAAGCCCTAAAAGTACTAATCCCATAGTACAGATGAGGAAATTGAATTCCAAAACGGATAAATGACTGGCTGAAGTTCATGCCACTTGAACGTTGCTGAGGTGGGATCAAAACCCAAGGGTCTGGACTCTGAAGTATGTGCTCTTGGCGGCCACATGTATTCTTCCTTCCTGAGCTTCACCATTGTGGGTAAAAGGGGACAGTGGTTGGAGCCAGTGGCCAAATGTCTGACTTAACCACTGTCCCCGTGGCAGCGCCATTCTGAGGGGTTCTCCTGGAACACTGAGGAGGTTGTGGGCAAAGCTTAAAATCTGCAAGATTGAATCTTAACCTGTGTCTCCAAACAGCTGAAGTTGACCAGCGTGGCCAGGCTGCCGGCTAATTCATCTGACTTCACCTGCACGCCTGTCGTCCATGAGCAGAGAGGTGGCAGCTGGGCCCGCTCACATCCTATTAACCTTGTCTGTTGGAATGACACCTGGCTGTGCTGAAGCCTTGGTTCCTGTAATTAGGAATGTAAACAACTCCAGCTTCTTCCCATCAGTGCTGGCTCTATGCCTGCTTCCAGCTTCACCCACCCCTTCCCCAGGTTGTGCCTCCTGAAACAGATGCCCTCCCCCAAGCCGAGGCCAGGGGGAACTGTAGATGCCTTTAGTCTTGGGTTGAACAGTTACTTATTGTCTCCTATCCTTAGCCAAAAGTTATCTATTGTGTGACCTTATTTAAATTCATGGTGACCTCTCCTGCACTGTATATTCCCATTTTGTGAATAAAGACACAGGCCTCTGCAGAGATTGAATCCATGTCCTAAGGGTGAAGTTATCTCTGGGGCACTTTTCTTATTTATTGTCTAAAAGGTAAACTGAGGCACAAAACAGTGTTAAAGAACTTATTTGAGGAAAGAGTGATTCATGAAGTGAATCTAGAAGTGAACTTTATTACGGGAAGACTTTTATAGGACAAACATAGAAGTCAAGCAGAGAAAATATTGATAGTTTATAGCTATACATTCACCTTATTTTATTTATCTTGCTGGAAAGTTCTTAGTATAAGTTAGTTGGCAGCTTCTGATTGCTTAGCCTTAAATTTTATTTTTCTTTAATATAGGCATTTACATGAAATAGCACAAGTTAAGTTTCAGATACATTTGCACGTCAAGCAAAGTTAAGGTTACCTATAAGGCCCAACTGGCTTTGTCTAATCAGGAATTTTTCAGCCTGGTCTCCAGTTTAATGAACTTTAGCTGTTTATTTTAATCACCCAAAGTCCATAGTTTATACTAGGGTTCATTCTTGGCGTTTGCACATTCTATGGATTTTGAAATATATATAATGACATGCACCCACCATTGTAGCACCAGGCCTTAAAAACTCTATTTGCTTTGTCTATTCCTCCCTCACCTCCGAACCCTGGCAATCACTGAACTTTTTACAGTTCTGTAGTTTTACCTTTTCCAGAATGTCATATAGTTGGAATCATAGAGCATACGGCACTTTCCCATTGGCTTCTTCTATTTAGTAATATGCATTGAAGATTCCTCCATGATTTTCCATGGCTTGATAGTTCATTCCTTTTTAGCACTAAATAAGATTCCATTGTCTGGATATACCACAGTTTATTCAACTACTGAAGGACATAGTAGTTGATTCCAAGTTTTGGCAGTTATGAATAAAGCTGCTATAAATTTCTGTTTGTGGGTTTTTGTGTGGATATGGGTTTTCAGTTCCTTTGAGTAAATACCAAAGAGCATGATTTCGGTATTATATGTATTTTTTTTTTTTTTTTGAGTAAGAGTCTCAGTCTGTCGCCCAGGCTGGAGGGCAGTGGCATGCCCATGGCCACTGCAGCCTCGACCTGCTGGGCTCAGGGAATCTTTCCACCTCAGCCTCCCACAGGCATGCGCTATCACACCTGGCTTATTTATTTATTTATTTATTTATTTATTTATTTTTATTGTAGAGACAAGGTCTTACCAAATTGCCCTGGCTGTTCTCAAACCCCTGAGCTTAGGCAATTCTCTTGCCTTGGTCTCCTAAAGTGATGAGACTATAGGCTTGAGCCGCTACGTCTGGCCTTATATGTAAGAATATGTTGAGTTTCATTACAAACTGCCAAAGTCTCTTTAAAGATAGCCCAACCATTTTGCATTCCTGCCAGAAATGAATGCGAGTTCCTGTTGTTCCACTCCTTTGCCCGTTTTTAGTGTTATCAGTGTTTTGGATCTGGCCATTCTAAACAGCTTTTGAATCCAGGTGTTTTAGCTCAGTGAGCCTTATAGTAAGATAATAATGCATATCCAAAGAGACTAATGTGAAGATAAAATGACATCATGGACCTTGTCTGACAGTTATAATATCTAACATTTAGCATATGCTGGGCACTGTGCTAAGTGACTTGGGTGGATTTAATGTTCATCGTAGCTCATGACTCAGGTGCTACTATTATCTCCATTTTGTGTAAAGAAATAGTCTATCAGAGCAATTAAATACTGTGCCTAGGGAGTTATAGGAAGTGGCAGAGCAAATTCAGACCCAAACCTGCCTGACTCTAGGGCCAGTGCTCTTAACACTGTGCTATGCATTGCCTTATAGATAACAGATGCTCAATTAAAACTGTTGTTCTCCATCCCCAGGCACATAAGAGAATAGCTTCCATTCATTTCAGCAAAGATATCCATTATGATGCCAGGATATATACAAAGCGATTTGACTCTTTATCTGTCACCACAGGATTTTTTGTCCTCCTTTTGTTACACCCCCTACCCTGGCAGAGCCCCGATCCATGCTTGTCGAAGAATACAGAAACTCGGAATATCACCAGCCTCATTAGGGCCTCAGTATGCTCTCGGAGTCCTCATATCATCAATAACATTGATACCAACTAATTTAAACCCACTGAACCAGGGAACTCGGGCTGCAGATGTGTTTATGAGCAGGATACTAAGTAGATATTTTAACTAAGTGGAACATTTCTTGCTTCAATTAGTGCAAAAGGTAGCAACTCAAAGGAAATATTAGGAGCATTAAGTTTTATATTGGCACCATTTATTATATATGATATTTAACACTTTTAATCACTTTATTTCCGTGTTGACAGCTACTGAGAGAAAAAGAGCCGATTGTGACCCAGGAATTTCTATCAAACCGAGACAGATTATCAAGAGTTGTCATGGTCTCCTGAGGAAATAGTGAGGATTTCATTAGCTTTATTAATGGCAATCAGGGAAATTAAGTTAGTGATTAGCAAAGAATGACTCCACATTTTTTGGAAAGGGTGAATGAAGTAGAAGAGAATTAACCCTTATGGATCACTCATTGGGAGCCAGAAATGTGCTGAGCTATCTACCTACAGAATTAAATTTTCAGACAATCCCATACGGCTGGCTGCAATTATGTCCATTATCTAGATGAGAAAATGAGAAGGTTTGTAAAGTATCTATCAGGAGCACTCTAAGTCCTGGGAATCAGATGATAAATACTCTGGCACATTCCTTGCTCTCATGGAATTTCTATTCTGTTGGGTGAGCTAGCTATTCATGACTCTCTTTGGGTTATGATTGTTGTGATTATAATAGTGAGATAAGTGCTAGGACAAGGGAGAAATGGAAGTGATTTGGAAACTTGAAAAAGGTGAAATGGATTCAGACCTTAAGGCAAGAAGTCAAGGAGGACTTCCTGGAGAAATTGATGTCTAAGCTGAGTCATAGATTAGTGAGGTTAAATGGGGGAGGCAGAAAAGTATCTCAGGAAAAGGAAGCAGTATATATAGGTAAAAGAAAATCACTAAATTCCCAGGGATTTTGTGTCTAATATGTGACAAAGCAAATATTTGAATCCAGGTTTATCTAACTCTTTCTGCTGAAACCCAACACAAAAGAGAATCTTTGATCTTCTTCTGCACATAATCAAAATATCCAGTCTTCAAAGGAAATGTTCTAGTGTTTTGAGATATGCTAGGAGCTCCCAGCAAGGGCCGCCGAAGTCTGACAGTGATGCTCACGGGTCCCATGTTAGAGTCAGCGTTTCAGTGAGGCTTTGAAGCTGGGGGTGAAAAGCATTGTTGGCTTCCTCCACAGCTTCCCATAATAGGAATATAAACCTGCAAGTTGTCACAGTTTTGTAAATTTGAGGTTGTAAGAAACAGAAGCCCCAAGCCACACTGGCTCAAGGCTTGTATGATGCAGGGGTAATTTTTCTTCAGTTTTGGCTTTGTTGAGGAGGAAGCGTTGCCACCAGGATGTGATTGTTTTTTCCTCTGTGAGCAGCTCTGCTGTGCTCTGTATAGGTTCTATTCTCAGGGCGAGTCTCTTCCTTTGTGGTGGGTGGGCAGAGGACCACCACCATTGTGGTACTTCCAGGTTCAGCCGAATGGATGTGGGATGAAGGTGAGAATCTAATTGTGATCTCCAACTAAAACCTTATAATTCTGTATTCTGACTCTGACCCATTTGGGTCATCTGCCCACCCTTCAAGCAATCATTGTTGTCATGGAATGTCATAAACTGTTGACTGAGGCCTGGGTTATGCACTCCATCCCAGAGCTGGGCATGTGGCGTCATTAAGACTTTATGGACTGAGATCAATTACCAAGGAGAAATGGGGCTGTTACTGAAATAATACGGGGTAACTCCTGGGCTCCACCCAACTTTAGCTCGTATCCAAAGATATCAATCCCATCTCGAAAGCTTAATGACACTCAGAACAAGCACCAGTGTTTGGGGGCATGGGGTATGACAGCTGAAGGGCAGCCCTGGCTGTGTGGAGGGAAGTAGGGAAGCTTTGGAAATCAGAAGACTGGAAATTCCGTCTAAGCTCCATTTTAACCTACTATGGGATCTGAGCTTATCATTTAACCACTCTGGGACTCAGCTTCCTTATTTGTAAAATGGGAATGTTAATATCAAGCTCACAATGTCATTGTTAGGATCCAATGAGATCCCATCATGAGAGTATGGTCTAAACCTAACATGTCAGGTACTGGTTGCTGACTAGTAACCCGGAATCTCTTTTGTCTTAGCTCAGGCTACTGAAACCAAACGCTGTAAACTGGATGGCTTAAACCACAGGCATTGATTGTTCACAGGTCTAGAGACTGGGATGTCCAAGATCCTGGTGCTGGCAGATTCGGTTCTTGGTGAGGGCCCATCTCCCTTCCTTGCAGACTGACTCCGTCTCACTTGTGCTCCCATGGTGACTTCTTTGAGTGTGTGTGGGAGGGGAGATGGAGAGAGAGAAAGAGACAGATGACTGACTTCCTCTTCTTGTAAGGGCAGTAACCCCGTCATGAGAGTACAACTCTCATGGCCTAGTCGAAACCTAATTACCTACCAAAGGCTCCACCTCCAAGCACCATCACACTGAAAGGTAAGACTTCAATATATGGATTTGGTGGGGGAGAGACACAAATATTTAGTCCATAATACCTTCATTCCTCCTAGTACAGTAATTTATTTAATTTCTCTGCTTAATAATATATTTCCCTTTTCCCTGTTATCACCTTATCACATTTTAATTTTTATTTTGTTCTTTATAGTCTTGTTTGGTATTTTTAATCCTTAGATTTATTTTTTCTATCTTGTTATAACTTATTTATTCTCTTTATTTTCCCATTTTATCTTATTTATATTAGCTACACATCTTACCATTTCATACAGTAGTCTAAAGAGTACATAATGTATACTGTTTATTTATGAATCACCATTTTTATCTTTCCAATACTGCTTCTTGGCTAATTTCTACTATTGGCAAATGCAATTTACTTGATCTTGCTTATTTCTTTTTAACCAATATTTATTTCTTTAAGTATTTTATTTGTTTTTAATGCTGTCTAAAAACTCACTATTATATACTGTTAATAATTTCACTGAAAATCTAAACTGTACCCAAATACCCCAGCAACATTTAATAGTCATTATAACCTTTTGTAATTAAAAAATAATAAAAGTACTTTAACAGCCAAGATCTCATCTATATCTTTCACAAGCTCTTCCATCTTCTAAAAGGAAGAGAAAGAAAACTCAGAGAGCTATGTCCTATTGCCTGAAATCACACAGCTGAATGGTAAAACCAGAATAATCTTTCTGCCTTTTTGACTCAGGTTCACCTTTCTTTTCACTTAAACTTGTTCCTTTCCCCAAGTGCCATGTACCTACCAAATAAAACCAATTCCTTGGGAACTGGATGTCATTGCTTATTTATCTTTTTAAAAAAAATACAATTTAAATCTCAGTTTCATCAACTTTCTCAGTGAGTTCTTCCCTAATCTCATTCATCAAAGACAATGTAGAGTTCATAGTAGACTGAGAATGTGTCAGGAATGACATTAGATTCTTTTGTGAATTATACTAATTCCTCTAGCTAATAAATGATGCTTTTCCAGAAAGCATGTCCTTCATCTTGGCTCTGTCATTTCTTAGCTCTGTGATTTAATTAATTAAGATACGTTCTGTGCAGGAGGCAGCAACCCCATGTAAAGTAATATACATAGATAGGATAATTTATTGGTCCATGTATTAGTATCTGCAAAGTCCAATGGTAGCATTTACTTCGGGTATGACTGAATCCAGAGGCTCAAACTATACAACCAAGACTCTGTCTCTTGCCCCAACTCTTGATTATGCTTTTATTTATTCAGCTCAGTCCTCAGGCTCTATTCATAGGATGACTTCTGGAAGCTCTAGGCTTACAGTTTATAGCTCATTTGCCCAAGTGGAGACAACTTTTGTCTTCCAACAATTTCAATGAAAATTTAAAATGGACTCTACTAGAAGCAATATCATTCTATCCCTGAGCCAATCACTGTGTCTAGGGTATGAAACAGGGTGACTGGCTGTGCCTCAACTTTGTGCCCATCCCTGGATGCACAGGACTGTGAATGGGGGTGGAGTGACTTCCCAAAGATAAGTTAGAGAACTGAGGGAGACAACAGACAAGAACATACATCAGGATACCTACCACAGTGACCTTGAACAAGCTATTTAACCTTGCTGAGCCTTAGTCTCCTCATTTGTAAGACGGAAATGATAACAGGTACTTATTCTGATTGTGTTTTATTTGTGATATCTCAGGTACTCTGCACATAGTAGGTGAACCAAAAAATGAGATCTTTTTCCTTTCTTTCTTTAACAGTTTCATTCCTTTTCTCCTAGACGCTACCAGAGCTGTGTATTGGAAGAGAGATGGTATGTCACCTTTCTACGAAGTATATTTGCTTCAGTTGATTTGTTCTTCCTCCTTGCAAAAACAAACAAACAAATGTGATAGCATTTGTAGATAAGATGGACCAGGAGATAATCAGTACAAATAATGATACAGGAAGTTATTTCCTTGGCTGCGAACTAGCAAAGAAATGTGATGAGAGGCCAGATAAGATTTGGGACCAAAATACTTTCTAATTGTTCTTATAGCAATTCACTGCAGCTTTGGTGGCAAAGAGGCTATACCTGATACCTTCCTAGATTCTAAGAAGAAACCTCCATTTGTTATGTGATTGCTATGCACCCCTCCTCTGCCAAAGAGCCAGGGTAAGATGGAGGACAAGTTAGATGGCTAGGGGCAAGTTTTATAGCTTCATTTTAAATCACAACCTAGGATTTTAACTATCTCATTTTTCCTTTACATTTATATTTCTGATCGATTTTATTTTTCTGCCAAATGATGGGCAGCTTTGCCAGCACTATTTATTAAATAAAACTATGCCTCGGTTGCTGGCATTTTTATTATATATACAATTGCCATATATAATGCAATTTGTCTTAAGATTAATTTTCCCCCATCTATTTATTCACTTGTATTAATGCCCACTGTTTTATGGAAGTTTCATAGTATGCTTTAATATCTGCCAAGGCAAGTTATTTCTCACTATTCCTTTTTTTTTTTGAGCGGAGTCTCATTCTGTCACCCAGGATGGAGTGCAGTGGCATGCTCGCAGCTACTGCAGCCTCAACCTGCCCCCATCAAAGCCTTCCAAGTAGCTGGAACCACAGGCATATGTCACCATGCCTGGCTAATCTTTTTTATTTATTGTAGAGATGAAGTCTTGCCAAGTTGCCCAGGCTAGTCTCAAACCCTAATGCTCAGGCAGTCCTCTCACCTCCACCTCCCAACATGCTGGGATTATAGGCATGAGCCACTGTGCCCAGCCTCATTATTCTTCTTTACTTATATATTTGGGTATTTGAGGAAACTTGTTCTGCCATATTAACATTAGCAACATTTTATACAACTCACAAAAATTTGGTATCCTGATTAAGATTGCATTGAATTAATACAATAATTTTGAGAGAATTGATAATTGAGTCCATTAAATTATCCTATTTATAGACATACTAGATCTTCACACTTGAGATCTTGATTGATATTCTTTACACAATTGTGTATGTTTCTTCATAAAAGTCGCATATCTTTGGGGCTAATGTATTTCTAAGTATTTTTAGCTTTTACCATGTTTATGAATATAATGTTTACTTTCCTTTTCTAGCTAGTGAGTGCTGAATTTAGAAATGTATTGATTTTTATATACTTATCTTACATCTGGCCACATTGTCAAAATAATGGTTTTTAACTGGAGCCTCTTATACTTTCTAGACTTACAATCATATCAGCAAAGAGAAAAAAAAGTTTTCTCCTCTTTTCCAATAGCAAAAATTTTTCTTGTCTTACTGTATTTTATAAAACTTCCAGAAAATGCAAAATAATACCAGTGATGCAGTTCATCCTTATTTGTTTTCAGTTTCAATGAGATAGTGTTTAAAAGTCTAAAGGCAGCAGTCCTGATCTCCATGTGTCATTTTAATTTCAAAATCAATCATTTTGAAAAGTCATTTCTTATACAGCATATTTTTAATGCCAGATTAGCTAGAAATATTTTGTTAACAAATGGCAGAAACTGAACTAAATGAATTAAGGAGAATCTATAGATGTACATGACTAAAAAGTTCCTACTGACTTTAGGAAAGACTGACTTTAGGAAAGACTAGACGAAGGTTCTTATTCAATGGCATCAAGAACCTGTCTCTCTTAATCTCTTATTATAATATTTTTTCCACTGACTTCATGGTCATGATTTATCTTAGTAGCTCTAAACTTGTGATCTCTCAACTCAGCAACTTCAGCAGAAGGTGAATATTTTCCTAATAACTCCACTGAACTAAAAACTTGGTGATCATGAACCTATAAACAAATCAGTCCTTTTCCTAGAAGGGCAAAAGAGTGATTGGGCATTTCTGTGTCAAGTACCCAATGCTCTGGCTGATTTTTGAGACTCAAGGTGGGCTAAGAATTGGGGGAAATGTTTCCCCAAGAAGAAATGTGTTGTTCCTCAAAGAACGGGACGAGGCAAAACAACAGATTCCACTGAGTGGCTCCTCATTATCATAGTATTTCTCCAGATTTTTTTTTTCCTTTTGAAAAGATGAATATGGCCGGGCTCGGTGGCTCAGCCTGCAATCCCAGCACTTTGGGAGGCTGAGGCGAATGGATTGCCTGAGCCGTCGAGACCAGCCCAGACAACTTGGCAAGACCTCGTCTCTACAATAAAAAAAATAAAAAAAAATTAGCCTGGCATGGTAGCGCGCACCTGTAGTTCCGGCTACTTGGAAGGCTGAGGTGGAAGGATCGCCGGAGCCCAGCAGGTGAGTGCTGGGGTGGCTGAGATTGTGCCACAGCACTCCAGTCTGGGCAGCAGAGTGAGACTCCAACTCAAAAAAAAAAAAAAAATGAATGTTACTTTCAAACTGAGCACTGTATCAAAGCATACTGACCAGAATATTATAGGGAGGTATTATCATCTCTTTCCTTATAGAGAGTATATTTCTGTAAATATAACTAGGATTGCATTGCATTTTTGCTAACCTCATCACATTTCTGAGTCATATTGAGTACAAATGAATAAATGTTATCACAAATATGACTATTTTCCTGGCCATATTCAGGTATTTTGAAAATCACCTCCATTACTCCAGATTATCAGAATATTTTCATTTCCTGTATCTGACAGTTAGTTGTTTTTTTTTTCATTATTTCCAGGTTTGTGCCATTAGATGAACATTGCCTCTTTCTATTTGTACTTCCAAGATTCTCCAAAAAATTCCCACTTCCTGGGATGCACTTTCCTCTTTTCTCCAGTTGGTGAATTGATAGTCAAAATTTGAGAACTAGCAAAATGCCCCTACTGAAGTGCCCTGATAGGTTTTTAAGATTTCTCTCCGTGCACTTATTATGTTATGCTTTAAAAGAATGCTCTATAGCAGGTTAAATGACATAAGTATTTTCTGTTTCTTGAAGGTTTGATGGAATTCACTTCTGAAGCTTATATATTTTTCTTTCAAGTTTTAAAATGTTTTCTCGATTTTTTCATGATAAATAATGTGCTTAGACTTTAAAATATCCCTTTTGCTGTCAGTTCTGGCTATTCATATTTTTCCTAGACGGCATATTTCATCTAGATTTTTCTATTAATTTACATAGAATTGAGCAGTAGTGGAACTTCATGCAAAAGGCATAGGTTCACTTGTGCATTTAAGTAGGCTGTCCAATATGCAACTCTAAAAAGCACCATTCACATTGGTAGAAATTTTACACATTGTAATAATAATTTTGTCATTGATTTCTTTAAGCACTTGGCAGTAAAATGACTTGAGAAGGAGGTGGACTTAACTTCACGATGGTGCTGCTAGGGTTAGCTGTGGGATTACTTCTGCACCGCACCTGATATTATTTCTTCATTTTAATTTCAATATTAAAAATTTGAACTTTGCTCTTCTTTTCTTGATTAGATGAGCAGACTTTTTTTCCAGCAGAAAGAAAAATCATTCATATTTGAAATTGTTTTGATTATTTCAACTACTTTTTTTCTATTCTGCAATCTAATAATTTCTGTTTTTATCTCTGTAAAATGCCATGTATCTTGTTTTTTTTTCTAGCTCCTCCAATTAAATATTATTTATTTACTTTCATTAATATAAATAAAATCCATAACATTTAGAACTATGAATTTTCCTCTGGGTGCTACTTTAGACACATACTAGGAGTTCTCAAAAATTTACATTGTACTTTCTGTTTAAAATATTCAAAAAATTATTTCTATATCTTTTTTCCTGTTATACAATTTATAAGCAAGGTTAAACAGTCTGTACAGGAGGATGTGAGTACCAAATCTAAGAAACATTGATCTATTCTGTAGATAAATGTAAACATGTTGAAAAGTAGGTATCTGTATCATTGCCCAATCTGCTACCATGCTGGTATTTCAGAAACTCAGACCTACATAAATAAGGTGAAAAGTAGACTCTTGCAGTCTGTGAGATGTAGACACTCCATTTTAGTTTAAGGAACAAAAGAATTTAGCAGTTCACGCAGCGAGAAGTCCTGGGTAATAAAATCTTCAGGTGTGGCTGGAAGCAGGTGTTTAAATGATATAATCACTGGTCTCTTCCTCTTTTTCTGTCTCTCGCATGTACTTCAACGTTTGGCTACATTTTCCCACAGTTTCAGAAGGATCTCTTTACATTGTGATAAGATGCTCTTCCCTCATAGATTCAAACATATGTGTTCCTCATAATTCGTAGGGCTAAAAAAAAGGGGGGAGGATATATCTTGAGAAGTCCAAAGAAGGTCTAGGATGGCTTACATTGGAATATGTATCCATCTTTGATTGCATGTCTATGACTAAGAAGAGGAAGGACTTAACTCTGGTCCCTAAGGCTATCCCTGGAACCCAAGAAGTGGGATCTGCCCCCTATGCAAACCAAAAGGAACAGTATTCATAAGGAATGGATGTTCCCCAAAGGAATGATTATTGAGCAGGCAAACAGTTTGTATAACAGTTGGTTCCTGGGAAGTCAGCTAGCCAAGGTTCAATGGGAAATATCTAAAGGAGAAGTGTGTAGACTTTGAGAAAAGTCTAAATTTAAGGACCTTGAGTGCCATGGTGAAAAATTTGGACTTCATAGACATAATACTCTGGGGAGGACAGAGTACTACTTATTTCTATCAGGGAATGGTAAATTTCAATCTAATCATGAGGAAACATCAGACAAACCTCAGATAAGAAAAGTTTTGCTTAAAAGAAGAAAAAAAGTACTATATTCTTCAAAAACATTAATATCATAAAAAATAAAGAACAGGCCGGGCTCGGTGGCTCAGCCTGTAATCCTGCGCCTTTGGGAGGCTGAGGTGAATAGATTGCCTGAGCCCGCGTGTTCGAGATCCACCTGGGCAACTTGGCGAGACCTCATCTCTACAATAAATCAAAATGAGCCGGGTGTGGTAGCACACGCCTGTAGTTCCAGCTACTCAGAAGGCTGAGGCGGAAGGATCGCTGGAGCCCAGCAGGTCGAGGCTTTGGTGTCCAGGAGCGGCCACTGCACTCCAGTCTGGGTGACAGAGTGAGACTCCAACTCAAAAAAAAAAAAAAAAAAAGAAAATACTTAAAAAAAAATAAAGAGCAGTTGTAGAAATGTTCCAGATTAAAAGAGACTAAAGAGACATTGCAACTAAATGCAATCTCTGATCCTTGTGTGAGTCCTGTAATACAGGGAAAAAGCAATAAAAGACATTATTGGGTCAATTGAAAATATTGGAATTCGGACAGTAGATTAGACAAAAGTATTGAATCAATGTTAAATTTAGCAAAGAGGATAACCACTGTGGTTATATAGAAACATCTTACTCCTAACAATATACACTGAAGTATTTAAAAGTAAAAGTCCGTGAAATATGCAATATAATCTAAAATGATTCTGAAAAATAATTGCGTGTGAATATATTATGTAGAAAGATCAAATGGTAAAGCACTTTGCTTTAGTGAAGTGTTATAATCATACATGAATCTGGGTAAAGCATATACAGGGCTTTTGGGGGTTTTTTTGGTATTACTTTTATTCCTGCAACTTTTTTTATAAATTTGAAATTACTTCCAAATAAAAAGTTTTTAAACATTGAGTTTAGGGGCAACCCCTTTAGGTGACCTCCCACTGTGGGAACTTCTCTGTCCTCTCAATAAATCTTGCTTTCTTACTTTAAAAAAAAAAGTTGAGTTTAGCTTTTGTTAGGCAATATCAAAGTAATTGAGGTTTTTCAATAAATAATATGTTTTTACGTCTGTTTTTTAAAAGACAACTGTGATTAATATAAACTCATCCCTGATTCCTAATGCAGTTTAGTTCATGTTAGCAGAGATAGGACGTCATTTTTTTATTGTTTGCTTGAGGGCATTTTAAAGGAAATTGGAGAAAGAGTTCCCTCACTGCTGCCTACTGTAGCATTTTCTTCAAGACTCTGAAGTTTCAGTGTCTTTTGAAGAAAGATCACGCAGGTTACAATGGAGAGGGCAAATTGGAGGGAAACTACCTGGAGGTGGAAAGGATGTTTAGGAGACTATTGCAATAGTTCAGTCAAGAAATAATAAGGAGAATAGATGAAAAGATGTATTTGAAATGTATTTTAAGGGAGAGTTTTCAGGACGTGGTAACCAATGGAAGGTAGGGGCCAGGGCAAGGAAGATGAGTGAGCCAAGTTGTCTGCTTTAGAACTCTGAGTGAATGATAATGCCTTTAACAAAAATGAAAAACAGGCAAAGGAATAGGTGGATGGAGGGTTCAATTACTGAATAGAGAATGAATTGTTTGGTCATTGTTGGCTCTATGGGATTTCTAGTTTCACATATTTGGTAGTAAATTGGAATGATAGATATGATGTTAAGAAGAGGAGTCAAAGCTCCCTATGAAGTTTGGGGATCTTATGTGCAGAGGTGGTCAGTAATGCCTCGGGAATGAATGGTGTTATTCAGGAAAGATGAGTGTGTGAAGAGAGGGGTACTAGCCTAGGACTCTGGGAACAGTTTTATAATGGCTCTCCCCAGAACACCTGAGACAACAAATATTCACCACAATTGAAATACATGTCATTTGGCCAAGTGGGGCAAAGTTGGACGGTGTTCTAGTTTGTGATAGAGGAAATAAGCTAGAAATAATAGAAGGGGTTAAGACCCGAATTCTTTGGGGACTGGAAATATGATTAACTGACAAATCCAGATGAATGGTGGAAGGATGTGCCTAGATGATAGGGGAAATGCAGATATAGGAGACACTGAAAATTTGGACTTTATGAAGAGCACAAATTTGGGTTATTTGATGTTTGATGTTCATCACCCTCTCCTGAAGTTTAAGAGAAAAGGCTTTATCTTCTAGATGCTTGCTTAGAATTCTTTGCCTGGAAATAATTAACAGGAAAAGGGTTTGTAAAGCCACTGGTTTCTGTCTTTTACCCAAATAGTGCTAACATCTTGGCAGGTTCCCAGGAGTAAAGACTGCTGGGTAGACTAGATGTAGATTGGTTAAATCTCTGTCAGACAGAAAGAACAGAAATTCAACTCCTAATTTAAATGACTTAAATGTATTGACTCACAGAACTAACAACCAGGGATTATATAATATAATATTTAAACTTGCAGGCTCTGGAACTAGACCTGAGTTAGAATCCTGGTTTTCACCACTTATGTAACTTGTCTAGACAATTTCTCATCAGTAAACAGAGATAGTAATAGTACCTACGTCATAGGGCTGCAGTGAGAGTTAATTGATTTAATACAAATCATTATCTTAGAACATGATCTGATACATGGTAAATGCTTTAAAAATGTCAGCTAATTTTATCCAGGGATGACTGGTTTTGGACATGGCTGGATTCTGGTACTCAAGCAATGTCTATCATGAATTGGCTTCTCTTATATTTTGGACCATCTTTCCTGTTGACTTCATTCTCAGGCGATCTCTCTTCTGGGGAAAGATGACCACCAGTAACTGCAGGCATAGATGCCACTAGTCTAGCAATTATAGCAGAAAGACTATGTCTTAAAAAATTTAGTTTAATACAAGTATTTGCAGCAAAAGTTCCAAGAGTGTCTTTCAGAGGAGCATCTCAGTACAAAGTCTGCCCCAAACTGGCCACTATGGTCTGTGGAATGAACTGAAATGATCATGCTCCCCATCTCTTTCATGTTGGAGGTGTTTTCAGTGTGGCATTTGAGGAGGTGGGATGGGGGGAGTTGCCTGGCAGTGCAGGGTGGGAAAAGTAGATTTCATCCAACAGCACTGTGTTTAACTCCATGCCATGCACCCATCTCTGCAGTGGTGCCTGGTTCTTTCAAATCATGGGTCTTCATGGTTTTTGTTGTTGTTGTTGTTTTAGAACTAATATATTTTTTTCATTTTAGTGTCCTCTGCTGTGGGTGTTTTGTCCCAGCTTTGTCCGTTCTGCCAAGCCAGTTTCCTTACCCATTCTTGCTCTCTCTTCACTTCTCTTTGTCCACTTGTATATATACTGTTTGACGTGTCTTTACAGTCACTTTAGTGACCTTTCTAGAGGGGAAGGAGGTGGATGCACATGTTCACTTTGCCTTGTAATACTAAGTCCCTGCAGGAGACTTTTTAAGACAGTGGTTCTTGCCATTCTGATAAATAATGTTCTCAAATATAAGAGATACCCATCAATAAGGTGTGTTGGATAAGCAGGAAATACTATGGATCAGTTATACTTCTCTGAGCAGTAAGTGCTCTTCATTCTCTACCATTAATCAGTAGCACACCAAAATCATACTTTAATAACTGCTGATAAATAAACTATTACATACTCTACCAAGTTGCCATGGTTAAAAACAACATTTGGTAGATAAATTTAGAAGGAATAACATCATGTGTCCATCAGAGAGAAGCCCTGTCAATCAGAAATAACGGTAAAAGAGCCCTCAAATGAAGTCCATGGGAAAATGCAGCACAGGAAGCAGCCCCATAAATTCTGTGGGCACTTCTAGAAACATACATCTCATGAGAATAGCTAATGGCCAGTGTCTTTGTGTTACACATACACAATAGTGTGCTCAACTTGTCAACATCCTGAGCTATCTTATGGGGATATGAATGTCAATAAGACCAAGTCTTCATGGGCTCAGTTTCCAACTGAGAAGACTTAAGTCGCTTTGGTTAACTCTGATGGCTGCATCATGATAGAAAGTGTAATTTACGATGTGGCACATGGCACCCTATGCAGAATAAATTAAAATACCCATTTGAAGCGATTTCATGATTGCATTTTTTTCAGACTTCTCAGTCACTTGTTTATACCTGAACTGGAAAGAGATTTCTGGATTTTTGTCTCCATAAGCACCAGATCAGTGCCTGTGGTTAATGTTCCAATTTAACCCATTTTTATTTTAATGCCTATGGTTTTTGTATTTGTTGTTGTTTTTTTAATATCCCAGTTCACCTTCCCATTTAATAACCTTTCTTCCAAGCATAAAATTTCCTCTTCGATGCTAAAATGGCATTTTCAAGAAAAAAGATTCCTATATAAGTGTATATTTTTAGCACTAAGAGCAAAGATCATATAAAAGTGAATGCAAAATTCTACTTCCTGGTTTTTTTTCCCCCAGAACTGGTAAAAACTCATAGTAGAAGGAAATACTTAGGTCAGTTTGGGAAATCAATGAAAAAGTATAAAAGTGGAATTTTTTAATAATACAGCCCATCCTAAAAACTAAGGTGACTTTGTTTTTACTCAGTAATATAATGAGTTTTATTTTGAGTGATGCTGTATTTAATGACTAAATCAATATGTGTATTTAGCGTTGGGCTTTATTTCCACACTAAGTGACAGGAGATAAGCAGCCTTAGAGTGTGTTAATTGGTTTGTGTTTAGCATTTACGCTAATCAGCAGTAGCAGAGGTGCCCTGAGCCACTTCAGCCTGGTAATGGGGTTTATCTGAACCAGGATTTGTTTACATTATTGACTGGAATTGAATTGCTCCTGTTTCTCATACACTTGAACATTAAGCTGGATTTGCAAGTATAACTCAAGACCTTCATCATTAGTTAGAATTAGCCCAGTTCGGTAACAAGGCAAACCAAATGAAACACAAATAAATATCATTGTGCCATCCCTGAGAGAGGGTAGGTAGGAGGGAATAATAAGCCCTGGAGAAGACTTAGTTGGCTGAAGAAACCTTTAAACCACAGGTCAGAGCTGGGGGGCGTGGGGGTTGGGGGGTCACTGGTTAGACCAGGGTTTCTCAACTTTGGCACTATTGCCATTTGGTGCTGGATAATTCTGGATAATTTTTTGTTATGGGGCTGTCCTATGCATTGCAGAATTTTAGAAGCATTTCCTGGAGCAGTGTTTCCTGCTCCCAGTTGTGGCAACTAAAAATGTCTCCAGATATTCCTAAATGCCTTCTGAGGGGAAAAGTTACAACTGGGTTACATGAAGCTTAAGTATAGTTTTACTTTAAAGATGTGGGGTATTAAATCAGGATTGGGTATACAAATGGACATCATACAGATAAAGTTTGGGCCTCCTTTCGATCCCCACTTTGCCTGGTTAAGTATAGTTTGTTTGGTGTTTGCAGAAATTGGTTTTTTGTTGTTTGTTTTTTAAGACAAAGCATTTTAACAGCTTGGAGATTTCACATGATTACCTGGATTTGGGGATTTTCTTGAAATATAGGGAGTTGTGACAAAACTGGCTTCCTCATTGCCGTGTAACAGCTACCAGTAGGAACTAATTAACAGATCCCCACACCACTGTGTTTTTCCCAGTTGGCTTCTCTCAAGTTTCCCTGTGCAAACTCCTAGATGTATTCGCTTTTATAACTCCTGCTTTAAATTTTGCACAACAGGAAACTTATTCCTTAGCACCAGAAAGTCAATAGAAGATTCAGAATCTGATGGAACTGGATTGAGGTCTTAGCTTTACTAGTTACTAACTTTGTGACTTTTCAGTACTTTTCAGTGACTTTTAGTCTCCTTACCTATTGTACGTTTAGCCTCTGCAAGTACTTGCGAGATGGGAATGTCAACCTACATGTTTTAGGAAAGTTAAGCGATTAAAAGGAAAAATATCTGAAAGTGCCCTGGTACTTAATAAATATTGATGCCCTGTCTTACTTTTTTTTTCAAATCCACCCTCATCTCCAGCTTCTGCCTAGCTTCTCACAAGGTGCACAGACTCATAAGACTAGGCCATTTCCTCCTCTCCCGATCTACACTTTCAGGCAATGAAGACAAGAGCTTCATCCATCAGATGATAGTGACCTTCAGGGACGTAACACTTTGTTTTCATAACTATGAGTGGAAATAGTGGTTTATGAGGCAATATCGAGGGAACTTGCTTCACCATACAGCTTTTCTCTCTTTTTTCCACTCCCAAGGACATAAACTTCTGGGGCCCAAGACAGGTACATGGCTGCTGTTGGGGGGCGGGGCAAAAAAGGAGAAATTCAGTACGTGCAGCCACAGATTCAGGCTCACCTGGCATTTGTTAAGGACCCATTAGGTTCTAGTGTAGAGGAGCCAGAGGTCACCTCCAAGCCCCCTTTAGTAGGCTCTTCAGCTGGATCTAGAAACCAAATTGATACCAGGCAGATTCATAAGAGAATTAGTTGTACATGTACAGGGGGATCTTCACATGAGAGTGAAGTCTGAAGAAGCGGTCAAAGCAAGATGCTTTTATACTTTTTAGATAAATAACTCATTTGAGAAGAAATGACAGAACAGCGGAGATCTGGCTAAGAGTAATACATTTTTAGGGGAGTCACTAGGAGCTCCATAGGGAGTGTGTAAAACTAGTGGAAGATATGGGTTACTTTGTTAAGTGTATTTTTTCAGGTCCAATGCAGTCCCCAGTGCCCAGTGTTAGGTGATAAGGGCTATTTTCTCACCCTGGGACAGGGAGGGTACCCCTCTCAGAGGAATCTGTATGGTTTACTGCATGAAGAAATGGAGCTCAGCTAACCCTGCCTAAAAGTACAATTTCTCCAGTATTTTGTTTTTGGTTTTTTTTCTCTAAGATTAAATTTAAGTATTTATTTTTACTTTGCTTCATTATAAAGATGTAGGGTACAAATCAGGGGAAGGCACATAAGTAGCCTACATGCAGGTGAAGTTTGGGCCTCCAACCTGTCCTCATGATTTTAAGTTGAAAACACTGGAGATTTTAGGCGCCAGGAGAGGGGGTCGGGGCACATAACATCTCCAGTATTTTCAACTTGAAATAATTGTACACCAATCTGGCATGTTTTGGGATGGCACATCCTTTACTCCTTTACTAGTTGCCTCCAGGGTCGTAAGTAATTTCAGATGTACCGTCTCAGTCAGCAGCACCCATGCCTAGCACGCAGGAACTCCCATCCTGCTTGTGGTCAGAGAAAGTGGGGAAGTTCTGAACTAGTCTCACCAGAGCTACACAGGCCCTCATTCAGTCCCTTTAATCCATGGGGTCTTAGCACATGTTCTCTCTGTCGGATATATTCTTCTCTGCTTCCCCAAATCTTTTACCTAACTAATCTTTCTCTCCCTTCAATTCTCTGCTCAATCATGGATTCCTCAGGGATATCTCCTCTGATCTCTGATCACCTGATTCCATTAGCTTATTTCATGGCATCAAGCTCCTCGTCTCAAAGCATTTGTCACTTGTAAAAATGTAAAAATGTGTCTTTTCTTAATAAATATTTGTCTTTCACAATAAGCTATGCCTTCTATATCGTCAAGGACCGTATCTGATTTTACTCGTCATTATATCCTTAGCTTCTAACATAGCTCCTGGAACATAGTGAGTGCTCAGTAAATATTTATGAAGTGGTTTAATGAATGCATATAGGTTTTTGTATCAGTCCGGATAGGCTAGGCTTCACAGCAGTACAATCTCCAAAGACCAGTGGCTTAAGACAGCAAAGGGGCCCTTCATCTTCATGATTCCTGTTTATAGCAGTAGACTCGAGTCTCTGCACCAACTCACTCAGGTTTGTAGGATGCAGGCTCTGACATCTGGAATGTTGCATGGAGAATGTGGCTAAGCAAAAGAAAATGGCAAATGGAGTCCAGTTTTACAGGCTACCGTCCAGAGGTGACCTAGTTCACTTCCACTCACATTTTATTGGCTAAAGCAAGTCACATGCTGTCACCTGACCTCAGTGGGAATAGGAAGCGCCACTCTTCTGTGTTGCAAAACTGCTGCAAATGTGACTTAAAACTATCTCAACTTCTCGACTCTGAGACCTGAATGAACTGCAACCATTGAACTTGGGGAACCAGCTTTGCAAAGCCAAGATAGGCTAGGCTTTACAGCAGTATGATCTCCAAATACTTGTGACTTAAGACAGCAAAGCACTTCCTCTTCATGATTCCTATCAGCCTTTCATTTTAGTCTAATTTACCCTAGCAACATGGGCCATATCTCCTTTGTTCTTGGGAAGCCCAGATTATCATTCATTCAATTAACATTTTAAGAAGCTGTACTCTGGGCCAGGCCTGTGGCTAAGCAATGAGAATTTAAAGATGAGGAAGGCTTTGTCTCTGTCTTCAATAAATTTGTAGAATAGGAATGGTGGGAGTTTTTTTGTTTGTTTGTTTTTGACATTTCTGTAATCGAAGTGGCATTAATGTGTGAAAAATGTAATTTTAAATATATTTTTATTTTCTAGGTAGAGATTTTATGCTGAGGTTCAAGGAAACTTTGGAACCTATGCATATATTTTTGGATGTCTGTAATATTCAAGTCATAAAAATACTGGTCTAGGGAGATACTTACCTGGAATCAAATAAATGCAACAAAATCTGATAACTTCACAGAGAGATGTGTATAATGCTTAGATAATCAACAAGAGAACAGAGCCAATTCTACCTGTGAGGACTCAAAAGAGTCTTTACAGAAGAGGGCATGTCCAAATTATTAAAAAAACAAGGCATTCAGTTATTTGTTTCTGTGATTGATCACTAATTTTGATGGTCTCCAACTCCATCTAATTTGCTGTGAAGTCCATGATTTTGTTCTTCTTTATGATTGCGTAATACTCCAATTTGTATATGTACCACATTTTCTTTATTCAGTTCACTTTTGATGGGCAGTAGGGTTGGTTCCATGTTTTTGGTATTGTGAATAGTATAGCAATAAACACGAGTGTGCAGGTGTCACTTTAGTAGAATAATATGTTCCTCCGGGTATATTCCCAGGAGAGGGATTGCTGGATGTTCTCAGTCATAAGTGGGACTTGAGCATTAATTACATTAGCACAGGGAGGGATCAGCAGTCACTGGGCACTGCCAGAGGAGAGAGGGAATGAGTAGGGGCACATAACAACAAAAAGAGTACCTGGTCCCAAACCAGAGGGACTGGGGGCCATTTGATGGCCCAAACATTGCCTGTATGCAGCCTAACTTGTGTAGTTAATCCTTACTTATACTCCACATCTCTATAATAAAATAAAATTTAATTTAAAGAATTACTGAGATAATTTATTGGAAAAGAAGGTATGATTTAGAGCTGATGGCTTGTCTTCTAATCTGGGGTGTACAATTGATCAGCTATGTTTTAGTAAACAATTATCTTAATTTCTCTAAGCCTCAGTATCCTCTTCTACAAATTGGGAATGACAACAGTCCCTCTCTTCTAAGGATACTTTTGCAGATTAAATAAATCAATGTATGAAAGTGCTTAGCACAACGCCCTGCCTGTACTATGTTCTCAGCTATTGTTACTAGCTTGGAAAGGAAAACAAGTCCAAGCATGGATGAAGCATGAACAGTTGTATAAAACTGGGACACAGCTTGGCATGGTTAGAAATTGAACCAGAGATAGGAATTGCAATTCAAGTTCCTCCAGACCAGGCAGATAAGATAAATAAATGAAATCAGAGAAAAAAGGTGGGTAAGCATTATCAATTGGAAAGCCCAGGTATTACTTAAAAGAATTTAATTTTAACTTTTTAAAATACATAAGCAGGTACAGTAAAACATGATCTCAAACTGAGTTTGGTTGGAGAGCTGCTGGTGACAATATCACAAGTGTGCATGGGTGTACATGTGATTATGTGAGTATGTATGTATGCATGTAGAAAATGGGGTTACAATGTACACAATGTGGGGGTCATAATGGAAAGAGAGGAGATATCCGTGTTTGACTAATCTATTAGGAACAGCATGAGGGATATACAAAGTTGAGATCTATGGCACAGAAATGAGGATATGCAGGCTATGGATTCTGGATTTGCTTTCCTATATGCTACCCAAGCCAAGATTAATGAAAGCCTAGGCAGGGCTAAACAGCCCTTGCACTTTCTGGAAAAGATTGAGAGGGCTATAAAGTTGGGGAACAGAATGGATTCTACACCTGAATAACCAATTAATGCCTCTTTAATGATTGTGAAGGCAATATGCTTCAAATGAAATCAATCTCAAGAATTAATCAAGCAAGGCAATAGGACCTTGTGTCTCAGGAGATGAGTCAGCAGGGTGTGGTTTGCAGACAATTCTATTTCACCATAAAACAAGAAGACGGAGATTCATATTTTACCTTCACTCATGTGGCGTATGGGAAAAGAACTCAACAGCTTCCTGTCAATGCATATGAGCTTGAGGACTAGGGAAAGAGGAAATTATATGCAACCATACCAAAAAGAAAGGGAAGGCTTGTGCCTCATTTAATCAGCCAAATATTCTGATAAACAGGAAAGATTAAGAGAAAAATCAACTTTTAGACAGCCAAAGAGACCTGATTAGTGGAGTCTCTTCTAAGTACAACCGAAGAGTTCTTGAAATTTGTGATTCCACTACTGTAGATTTTGTTTCTCAGAAGACACTAATGTTTTTTTTCCATTGTTTATGAAAATGTCCAGATACATGAGCAATAATTTTTACATATCACAACCTTTGCTGATATATCCTTGTTGGAAAGATGAGTTGAAGGCACATGAAACAATTAAATAGTGTTTCAAGGTTTGAAATAGTGCATTATAATTTTGCTCTTGTCTCTATTCTCACATTCAAGTATGTGTAGAAGTTGGGCCACAGTCTTTATATTCTCAGTGTTTGTTCAAGGGCCAGGAATGTGGCAGGTATTTGATAAATGCTCATAGAATACGTTGATTTATTAAATAAGAAATTCACAGTAAAAGTCCAACTGTGTTTTGAGATATCAGCAAAAGGAGACCAAATTATGGGCCTTTACTGTTAAAATGTGGAGCACAGCAGAGAGGTTTGTAACAGAGTACTCAAGAGACGACTGCCTAGTTAGTAAGTATCCCTGGTTTTCACTAGTTAAAAACTGTGTGAATTTGAACAATTTACTTAATTCTCCTGCTTTAATTCCCTCATCTATAAAAAAGGTGAAGAAAGCATTATCTACCTCAGGAGGTTGTTATGAGGAACAAATAAGTCAATTACTATAAAATATATGGTAAGCATGCATAGATTTTACCATTATTATTCCTGGGGATGTTTTTCAAAAACATTCAGCATGGATTTATGCAGATTCACCTAATAGATGCTTAAATTTTAATTTAAGTGCCAGATACTAAGCTCATCAATTTCATAGGTTTCATTTCACTTAATCCTGGGTGACTATTTTACTTCTACCTCAAATGTATTTCCACCTCAGGGCCTTTGCTTCAATGCTTTCTCCTCAGAGAGGTGTTCTGAACCTGTAGCTATTAAAATGAACATTCACTTCTAACCTCACTTTCTCTTCCCCACCCTGCTTTATTTTTCTTTGTGGCACTTATCATCTGATATTATATGAAATACTGATATTATTTTTGTCTGTATCTCCTACTAGAATGTGAGGGCATTCCCTAAGGGCAGGGACCACATTTTGTTCACTGTTATGTCTCTGGGGCTAGATCAGTGCCAGATACATTGTAGACACTCTGTGAATACTGAATGAATGAGTGAAGGAATGAATGAAAGTTCTATCATCGCCATTTTACAGGTGGGGATAGCAAATCTCAAAAGGCTGGAGAGACTTGACTACATATACAGGCAAAAGGGGTAGAATTAGGATTGAATTCATGATTGAGAGGCCAAGTGCTATTTCCACAACAACTTTTGGATTTAATATGTCAGAAACTCCTCCTGGGTACTATGGTGAACCGGAGCTGATTAAATGCAGCCCTTTCCCACAAAGGGAACTATGGAGAACCATTGGAGAAAATATTTTAAAGACAGAATTAATGAAATTGGTGGT
The DNA here is from genome assembly GCF_000164805.1 of Carlito syrichta. NCBI lineage: Eukaryota > Metazoa > Chordata > Mammalia > Primates > Tarsiidae > Carlito > Carlito syrichta. Next base: position 280,291 of record NW_007252452.1, on the reverse strand, counting down.
AAAAATAGATGACCCTGTGAATCCCTATATTTGGAGTTAGCCAAACTAGAGGTTACGGGTATATAATCTTCTAAACTTCCAAGTCTGCCTAAGATTTCTGATACCAGCCAAAAATTCAGAAGTTTTCAGCCCCACATTCACTTCAGATCGGCTGGTCACATATTCAGGGGTTCCCATGACCAAGTGCAACAATTCACCAGAGTGACACTCAAAATTCAGGAAAGCGTTATATCTACAATTATGTTTGATTTTAATAAAATGCATAGGATGTACTTCAGTGTGGGGTCCAGGGTCCAAATGCAGGGCTGCCATCCTTAGAGATGTCTTATTTTTCTAACATCAATGAATGGCAATGTGCATGCAGTATTGATAATCCAGAAAGCTCACCCAAGCCTTAGCGTTCAGAGTTTTTATTGGGACTCAATCACTTAAGCTTGACTGATTGAATTATTGCCCACATAGTTGATCTTAAACCCTAATTCTCTTTCCCTCCCAGAGGTCAGGCTGATATCATGGTACTCAAAACCCTAACCCTCTACTTACATGGTTGGTCTTTGTGGCATGGTCAATTCCTACCCTGAGCCAGTTGCTGAGTGTAAACTACAAGTACCATCTGAGATTTTCACTGTTAGTAACAAAGAGGCCTCTATCACTCAGGCAATTTCAAAGATCTAGAGGTTACTTTCCAGGAGCCAGGACAAAGGCCAGACCTCTTTTCTTTTAAAGGAGAAATTCCCTATTCCACAACATGTATTTCCAATTTGGGGGAATTTAAGTTAAACTAGTAATTCTTAACTAGGATTAATTGTAGCTCCCAACTAGGGATATTAATCAAGGAGTGGAGACATTTTAGGTTGTCAAACGGGGAGTGGGGTATGCAACTGAGATCTAGTGAGACCAGAGATGCTACTAAATATTCTATAATCCACAAAACAGCCTCCCTACCCCAACAGAAAAGAGTTATCTGCTCCAAAATATCAGTAGTAGTGAGGTTGAAAAATCACATGTTAAAGTAAATCCAGAAATGAGCCTGGACATATATGGCTTGCATGGAACAGAGTATATGCAGACAGATTTTACCCCCTCACATGCTGTCTTGTTCCTGCAGACCAAGAGGATTCTTATGAGACTGCTTTTATGGATAAAGTATGTAGGAATCTGCCTACAAATGTAGTTGTCACAACAGGCCCCAAATATATAAGCCTATCTACCGAGATGTGCTTTAGGTCATAGTAACTCATACATGTAAGTACTACTGGTTTATACTAGATTATTTTAGAAGCCATGTGGATAGGACAGTAAGTAACACTGAATCACATAGTAAGGAAGTTTTCCACATTTTGCTTTTGTTTCTGTCTGATTATGGTGGGAGAATGTCTCAATTTGGCTAGCATACCTTTAGTACCTCTTGATCACTAGCTTACAATCAACTTTTTTGTCAAAAGAAAGCAATTTCACACTCGGACCCTTCATCAATAACAATATCTGCATAAAATTTTAAAATGTGCTTTATTTCTGTTTCTGACATAACTTGCACTTACCATCTGTTTGGGAAGTGATACCAGTTATCTATGAATATAGCTAGGCTCCTTATGCAAATTATTTTTCTCATGGAGTATATGCTCTAAATTAAATAAGATCTTTGTATGTAAAAATCATTCAATTTAAAGAAGATATTAAGGCAATGTGATAATATTTAGTGCTGATAATTTTTGATATGGAAATACTAGTGCTTATTCACATCTGTTTTGTTTGTTTGTTTGTTTGTTTTTCCTTCCTCCTGGACACTCTGGAGGACTGCATTTCCCATTTTCCTTGGAGTTACACAGAGCCTTAACATTACTCCTGGCTAAGAGGCTGCAGGGAAAGAAAAGCCCATATGACCTCCCAACATCTATTACTTAGTCACAGCCAATGGAGAAGCTGTGTCTTGAGATAACTGCATCACATTCTGGTGGAGTCTCTTTGAGAGACTATGTAGAGCTGAGTCTTCTGCCAGCCAATAGTGGATATGTGACATAAGCAAGAAATAGACATTATTTCCATTAAGGGACTGACACCTCGAATTAATTTGTTTGTCACTAACCTTCTTTTTAAGACATAATTTAGTACCAGGAATGGGGTGATTCTATAACAAAATCCTAAAATATATGGCATTAGCTTAACATTGGGGAGGTGAGAGGCAAGGAAACTATTATTAGAGGCTACTAATATGGTGATCCTTATTAGGCAGTGCAAATGCTTGGTGAAACTTTCCCATGTGACAGTTTAGAAGTCTGGCCATATACCTGATTAACCTGTAGCTCTAAAAAAAAAGTGTTGAAGAATACAACATTAATAGTTGATATTGGCTTATGCAGCAATATGTTTCATGAGAGCAACAAGCAAGGAAAAAATTGGTTAATTTGCAGTTAAAAATGAAGGAAAATAGATTTCAGAAATTGTTTGCGTAGTGGCAGTACAGGACGAATGTACAGCTGGCAAAAAAGGAAAAGTTTTCATGGCAGCACCATACCAAGGCAGCACTTTCTGATGAGGAGTTACTGGTAAATGAAAATCCTACTGTATCAGGAAGACATTTCTTCAATATCAGTCATTAACACCTTCATGGGGTTCATCTGGAATCCGAATTTTGAGAATTTCAGGTTTGAAAGAGTCCTCAGTGGACTGATTTCACAGTTCCTTGATGATTAGGGATAGCATATAGGATTAGGATGTTTAGCCATGAAGAGCTGAAAAGGCAAGAACCTAGGGAAAAAAAAAAACTCGGAGGGAATGACAGACCCTACAGCTGGCACAATGGAAACTTTGGGACAACCAGAGTTATGATAAGGACTATATGTGTAGGTCAGAGAGTAACTTCTGACATGAATTTTCAAAATTCATGTAACAGCAAAATGACTCTAGAATCTGTTTTCTAAGGAAAGATTCCAGGTGAGTTAGGCCCATGTGCCAAAGAGATAAGCCAAGATAGCCCCTTGTACACATTTCCATTAGAGAGATGACCGTCACATTTTATTTCATTTTTATGCTCACTGACTATTTGACCTCTCTAGTGTGGATGCTACTTGAGAGCAGGGCTAAAACTGTTCTACCTCTGTGTGCCCAGTTCCCAGAACAGAACCTCACCCAGCACAATGGGGACTACATTAAGGTTTCACAGAGGAAGGATTAAATGAATGGAAGTGGATGAAACAAAGTATAAGTTGAGAAAGTGACAAAGTCAAGGACCAGAGTTTATATCTTGATCTACAGGAAGAGAAGTGTTAAGGTATAGGACTGGTAAGAATTATTAGTAAGAAGTGAGGACAGTGGCTATGGGTTTTCAGAGGATTCTAATTCTTCCATGTTTTCAGTCATTCAGCAAATATTTTCTCAACACCTATTATGTGCCAGGCATGCTTCTATGCTCTGGGGATATGATGGTGAGCAAAAGAGACACTGTGGTTGCCCTCAAAGTACTTGCAGTCTAGAAGACTTTATTTTACACATGAGGATACTGAGTCCCAGAGAGGCGATGTGATTTTTCTAGGGAAATATCACTTTGCAATATCACTAGATATTGACAAAATCAAGAAAGGACACCATACTGACCCTCTACTTTTGAGCATTTGACACCACTCCAGAGACCACAAACAGTGTCTAAGGAGCCATGCTAGGCCCTCACAAACATTATATTTGGCTCACTATTACAAAAATATTTGGGAAACCTCAAACATCAACTTTTCTGCCTTCTCTTTAAAATCTGATGTAGCAACCATAGGCTTATGCTTCCTCATGGCCAACAACCCAATTCAAACCAAACTGACTAGAGTTAAGTAGCAAGCAGTTTACTTTCTATACAGTCACACTATTCTCCATCACCTTTCACTTGGCTCTGCTCATTTGTCATCTGCTTGACTTCTGTCACCACGTGACATTGCAGCCCTTGCCTTATACTTTATTGCTTTTAATTTCCTCATCTTACTGCTAAGGATTCTTCAAGTCTTTTAATGAAGGGTAGAAAACATCACGTTCCCATCCTGCAAATGGGTGCTGCCAGCTACTCATCTTTTATTTCTCCTCTGCTCCCCCCTTACACACTCCCCTCACTTCCTGCTTCCAAATAGTGACATGCATGTCCAAGGGTCTTGTGATGTTCACATGTCTCTCCACGTCCAGATCCCAAGTAGCAGCATTGACTTATGAGAAAGGACACCATCATTTAGTATTTTCATGTTCCAATCATTACAGTCTCTATCTAAGTTCATTCATTATGTATGCAAAACAATGGTAATATGCTAGCATGTTAATGCTTTTAAGCATACAATATTCTTATTAATCCAAGTGCCTTTTTCCATCCATAATTGAATGGTTTACTTTATTATTGCTTTATGGTAACGACTCTGCCTTTTCATTTTTTCTATGGGGTGCCTAATTTTAACAGGAAGGCAATCAGAATCAGGAGGGCTGGCTGTACTAATTGCCTTCATTATCAGAGCAGCTAGCATTCTGGAAACAGAGTGATAGTCACTGGGACTAGAGTGAAAATATACAGGGAGGGCCATGGGTCCCTCTGGCTCCTGGGGATCCAGAATGCCACTTCTTATCAAAACAGATCCCGGATCAGCAAAATGTAGCCTCTTTCCCTCAGTGGTGACAATTGGAACATTAACATGGATCGAGGGTTATTTATATCAGTTTGTACATTTAATCAGTTTTTTTGCAGTTTTCAGCGAGATGTGAACTCTATCCCTATCCAAGGCATTTGGTTCAAATCAGCTGAGACAGAGAATAATCAAGATTTATGATTCTCATTCTGACTCGCATCACACAGTCACTGCAATTGCTACTTGCCAGCTGCCTACCCTAGCTCCAGCCTGACTGACACCCACTTCACTTTCTCTCTAGCGAGTGATTTAATGTCCATCTTGAAAACTGTCAAAACACTTCTGGTGCTCCAGATAACAGCTGTGTGCTTTCTGTGCTTCCCCTAAACACTCCCCCTCCAACAACAGACGACTCCCACCAATCTCGCCTTCTAAAAGATATGAATGTCCAAAGCCCAGGATGTGTGGAGCTTCTAGGAAGGGGTGTCCTGCCTAGAGAATACAATGGCAGTCATCTTTGACAGTTGGTAGTGGGATCAAAGAGAACACTTGGGTCAAACTGGGATAATTTTATTTTGCTTGACCTTGGCCTGAGTGGAGGGTAAATGCGTAAAAAGGAGAATGTCTAGGATCATAGTCCCTGCATCTGTTTAAAGAAGTGATGCTCTCTTTGGGGCACCAGGAATTATAGTCATACTAAAAGTTACTGGCACACAATGTTCCCACGACCCAAGCAAGAATCAATGTCCTAAGACAGAGGAAAGGCTCACTCCAATCATTCCCACAGCCAAACTAGAGATGATCAGAAAGGGTGGGACTGTGGGAGCCCTGGAACTGAGGTTTTGCATTTCTAAGAATTGAACCTGTCTCAGAATCATTGGTAGGACTTGGTAAACACAGATCATTGGAACTGCATGTCCAGGAGGACCCCTGAGTGATACTAGTGCTATTACTCTGGGAACATACCTTGAGAACCCCTGATATAGTGGTTAAGAGCTTGGCTACTCAAGGTGTGGCTCAGGGATCACATAATAAGCATCAGCATCTCTTATTTGAAATTAATCTGAAACTCCACACAAACCTTCTAAACCAGAATCTACATTGAATTAGCTCTTCAAGTGATCTGTGTGTACATAAAAGTGTGAGAGGTCATGGCTAAGAACACAGAGTCTGGGATCCACATCGCCCAGGTTCAAACTCAATCTTCACTTGTACTAATTTTGTAAACTTTGATGAATTAAATAACATATCTTCGCTTCAGTTTCCACACCTGTAAAATGGGGAATGGATGACAAAGATGGCCTTTGCATTATAAATGAATAGATGGGTTCAAGCCTATAATTCTCTTATAGTAGCACCTGGCATGTTTTGAGCACTCATTAAATGTGATTGTTAATATTTTGATTGTTTGGAACTTTAAAACTTCAAAGTAAAGTTGACCTGTGTGAAGTACTGATCATTGCAAATGCACACATTGTGAATTTAATTTCAGCAGAGTTGGACCACTTGTTAGCCATGGACCAAATTCATTTGGCAGATATATTTTTTTAATTTTATGTGGCAATTAAAAAAATAATTTGTTACCAAATTTTATATATGGGTGATTTTACATATGTATCTGATTTGCGTCTTCCTTAGAAAAGTTAAAAGATTTGTCTGAACTGGCCCTGCATTGCCACCCAGCTGTGACCAGCCTCCATCTGCAAGAGAGATGGGAGCTGGGCGTGGTGGCTGAAGCCTGTAATCCCAGCACTTTGGGAGGTCAAGGCAAGAGGATTGCCTAAACCTGCAGATTCGAGACCAGCCTGGGCAACATGGTGAGACCTCATCTCTAGAAAAAAATCAAAAAATTAGCCGGGCGTGGTAGCACGTGCCTGTAGTTCTGGCTACTTGGAAGGCTGAGGCAGAAGGATTGCCGAAGCCCAGCAGGTTGATGCTGGGGTGGCCATGAGCGTGCCACTGCACTCCAGCTTGCATGAT
>NW_007252452.1:262920-273702 GCF_000164805.1 Carlito syrichta | reverse complement strand
GTCGGCGGCACGGCAGTGGGCTGGATAGTTGGTTGGCGTTGCACAGGGAGTCCGGCTCTGTGAACCACAGCAATGCCACGTACCAGGGTCGGCGGCCCGGGTCTGGGTCACACACACACACACACACACACACACACACACACACACACAAGATAGATGGGATAGGCATTTTTTCCTGTTGATCTCTGCCTACCTCACCCCCTATTGTCTTACAACCCATTTTACTCATTTGTGTTATCTAACTAGCCACTGTAGATATTTGAGTTAGCAATTTCTGAACCAGATTATGTAAGTTTCACTGAAAATGATATGAAATGGTCACTCATGATCTATGGTGTGCAGCAGAGACCCACAGAACTTAAAGACATTAAGGATGCCCTGCAGTGCACTAGGTACACATCAGACAAGCAGCTCCCCCCACCCCCATAAGTGTCATCTCTAAGCACATTCCATCTAAGTTCTCTTCTCGGCAAAGTTTCAAATGCCTCATGGGCGAATCTTGGTTAAAATCAAGAAATCTGAGTATAAAATGTTAGTGGTAGATGATTTCTACTTGCCCTCTCTTCATCTACTATTAATAATGGACTCATACTGAAAATTGGGGGAAAGACCATGTTCATAATCCCACTCCTTTAAGTCAGAGGTTTGCAAACTGTTTCTGTAAAGAGCAGGTAGTACACATTTTAAGCGTTGAGAGCCAAGAGGCTACCAACTCTTCCTTTGTAGCCTGAAAGCGGTTCACAGACTGTATGTTAATAAAGGAGTATGTCTGTATTTGCAGGTGGTGGAAGCTGGCAGTAGGTCAGATCTGGACTGTGGACCTTAGTTTTGGACCCTGCTCTAAGTCAATAAGGAGATCCATTTTTGTACAGTACTTTATGTTCTATGAAAGCACTTTTAAATAACTGTAGTCACTTCCGTATACATACCATTTATTATTTTTCATTTTCCTTACCTCACTTGTTTCCTAAGCAATCTTCCATGTTTTTAAAACATTGTAATGATTTTCACTGTTAATGGCTGCAGATTATGTCCTATTGATGCAACATTTCTGCTACTTACTTCTCTATGGAGACTACTTGTATCCATGGGTTACGTGTATGGTGAAAAAATATATATGTATTTTTTTCTGCCTAAAATCTTGGCACAACTGATTAAAAAGAGGAAGGGTATTCAAATGGACAGAACATAATTAAACTTTTTTGACTGTCTTGAAAATACACTGTGTATTAAGGAGCTATCCTAACAGAATTGCCTTTTTAATGTATTGCTATTTTTAAAATTTTATTTTCATTTTAAAGTTGTGGGGTAGAATTCAGGGTTAGGCATACAAATGGTCATTGTGTAGGTAAAGTTTGGGCCTCACTTTGGTCCCTACTTCACCTGGTTTGAAATCAGGTACCCTTATTGATGAGGTGTGTCCCTGTCCCTCCCCTGGCAGTTTCTACTACTGCCAATCCTTTCTTATAGTATTATGAAAACTGTTCAGGGTCCACTTATGAGTGAGAACATGTGGTACTCGTGTTCTTTGTTTCTGTGATAGATCACTCAATATTATAGATTCTAAGCCCATCCAAGTTGCTGCAAAGTTAATTTTGTCCTTCTTTATGGCTGTATAATATTCCTTTGTGTATATGTACCACAATTTTTTATCCAGTTCTCTTTTGGCGGGCAGCATGGTTGGTTCCATGCTTTTGCTATTGTGAATAATGCTGCAAAAAAATTTGGGTGTGCAGATACCTTATCCATAGAGTGATTTGAGTTCCTTCAGGTATATTCCCAGAAGGGGGATTGAGGAGTCATATGGAAGGTTAATTTTTAGATCTTTTAGGAATCACCAAACTGTTTTTCACAAAGGTTGTACTAGTTTACAGTCCCACCAAAAGTGTAGAAGTGTTCTCTTTCCCCACATCCTCTCCAGAATCTGTTTTTTGAGTTATTGAGGATGAGCATTCTATTCCTCTCCAGAATCAGTTATTTTTTGAGTTATTGATGATGACCATTCTGTCTGGAGTTAGGTAGTATCTCAGTGTGATTTTAATTTACATTTCTTTGATGATTAATGAGACTGAGCACTTTTTCATGTATATGTTGGCTGCTCATCTGTCATCTTTTGAGAAGTGCCTATCCTTATCTAATTGTCCACTTTTTAATAGGACTGTGTTTTTTTCAGCATGTTCGAGTCCTTGTAGATCCTGGATGTCAGTCCTTTGTTGGATATAAAGTTGGCATATATTTTTTTCCCATTTTGTGGGCTGTCTCCCTGCTCTTTTGATGGTTTCTTTTTTTTTTTTTTTGAGTTGGAGTCTCACTGTGTCACCCAGACTGGAGGGCAGTGGCCGCTCCCGACCACCGCAGCCTTGACCTACTGGGCTCCGGTGATCCTTCCGCCTCAGCCTTCCAAGTAGCTGAAATTATAGGCATGTGCTACCACGCTCGGCTGATTTTTTTATTTATTGTAGAGATGAGGTCTCGCTGCCCAGGCGGGTCTCGAACCCGTGGGCTCAGGCAATCCACTCACCTCAGCCTCCCAAAGGCGCGGGATTACAGGCTGAGCCACCGAGCCTAGCTCTTAATGGTTTCTTTTGCTTTGCAGAAGCTTTTCAGTTTGATGAGGTCCCACTTGTCTATCTTGTCTCCTATGGCATGGGCACTTGGGGGTTTTGATCAGGAATTGGTTGCGTTTCAATTTCCACAGGGTGTCTCCTGAATTTTCCAGGGTTCTTATTTGAGGTTTTACATGTAGGTCTTTGATCCATTGGGACGTAATTTTTATGTATGGTGATGGGTAAGCATCTTGTTTTCATCTTTTTCATGTGGTCAGCTAGTTTTCCCAGCATCATTTACTGAATAAGTTCACTTCTCTCCAGTGACTGGTTGTGGAGACTTTGTCAAAGATAATTTGGTTGAGAAATTGAGGTTTTACTTCTGCAATCTCTATCCTATTCCATTGGTCTGTGTGTCTGTTCTTGTACCAATATGAGGCTGTTTTGATTATTGTAGCCTTATAATAAACTTTAAAGTCTGGAAGTGTGATACCTCCTGCTTTGTTCCTTTTGCTGCAGATTGTTTTGGATATTCATGGTTATTCATGTTTTCATATGAATTTCTATGTTGTTGTTTCCAGGTCTAAAAAGAATGATGCTGAAAATTAAATGGGTATTACATTGAATCTGTAGATTGCCTTGGGTAAGATGGACATCTTAACAATGTTGAATTAAGCTCCCTTAATATTCATGTTCCAGGCTGTTAACTTGTGATCTTTCCATTTTTTTAATGTGTGTTCGTAGATATATGAATTCCCCTCTAGTGTTGCTTTCATGGCATCCCAAAGATTTGAGTACAATAGTTCTTCCTTTTCCTTTGTTTCCAGGAGTCTTTTAATTTCTGTTTTGATTTCCATGTTAACCTAGGAGTTGTTTAGCATCATGCATGTCTTTGAGGGCTTGGGGGGATCTTTGTTGGTGTTGATATTTATTTTTATTGCAACGTGGTCTGAGAAGGTGCATGGCAGTATTTCAATCTTATGAAATTTTTTAATGCTTGATTTATGGCTGAGGATGTGGTCAATCTTAGAGTACGTTCAATGTGGTGATGAGTAGAATGTATGTTCCAAGGTTGTTAGGTGGAGTGTTCTGTAGGTATCTATTAAGTCCATTTAGACAAGTGTCAAACTAAACTTTCAGATCTCCTTGTTGATTTTTTGCCTTGATGATCTGTCTGGGTTTTGAGTGGGGTATTTCAGTTCCCAGTTATGATAGTGTTAGAGTCAATATCTTTCTTTAGTTTACTTAGAAGCTGCTTTATGAAAGTTGATGTTCTTATGTTGGGTACATATATGTTTAGGATGCATATATGTTTAAAATGACCTTTCTCTCTTGATGCCTTTAGGATATTTCTTGTTGATGGGTTGAACCTTTTATCATGATGTAGTGACATTCCATATCTTTTATAATTTTTGATAGCTTAAAGGATATTTTGTCTGATATTAAGGTCACAACTCCAGCTTTCCTTTGTGTTCTGTTTGTCTGAAAATTTGTTTTCCATCCTCTAACTTTGAATCTGTGAGTATCCATTCTAGTGAGATAAGTCTTTTTGAGGCACCATATTGTTGCATCTTGTTTTTTTATCCAGTTTGCCATTCTATGTCTTTTCAATTGTATGTTTAGTCCATTTGCATTCAGGCCAATTTGAGATGTGAGAGTTTATTCCTGTCATGTGGTTCTTGTAAAGTTTGTTGTTGTTGTTTATTTGTTTGTTGGCTTTCTTTTGATTTTGGGGTTGATCTATGTGTTTTTTCTTTTTCCTGCATTCTTGGAAGGGCATGGTTGGGTTTTTTTTTTCCTTTCTTCTGTGTTTAATACTTATTAAGTGTTTCTTGTAGAGCTGGTCTGGAGGTAGTGAAAACTCTTAGAGATTGAATGTCTGGGAAAGATTTTAATTTTCCATCACTGATAAAGCTTAACTTAGCTGGGCAGGAAATTCTTGGTTGAAATTGTTATCTTTGAGAACTTTGAATATTGGATTCCAGTCTCTTCTAGTCTGTACAGTTTCAGTAGATAAGACTGCTGCTATTCTAATTGGTCTTCCCTGGTAGGGAGTCTGACCTTTCTCTCTTGATGCCTTTAGGATTTTTTAAAATTTCTATTTTGTTTAAGTGAATTACTATGTTTCTAAGGGTTGGTCTTCTCATTTGATATCTTGCAGTGGTTCTCTGAATCTCTTGTGTTTGGATGGTCACTTCACTGATAAGATGAGTGACTTGTTCTTGGATAATTTTTTGGAATGGTTGTTCCAGGGTGATCTCTGTCTCTCTATCTGCTTCAGGGATTTCAATTAGTCTTAGGTTTAGCCTCTTGGTATATTTGTTCATCTCTTGGAGCTTTGTTCTGTCTTTTTAAACTTCTTTTCTAAGTTTTTAATAGTTTGGGCTAGTTTCATATTTTGGCCCTCAAGCTCTGAGATTCTTCCTTTTACTTGGTTAATTATCTTTTACATGCTTATCAGTTTGTTATTTATTTCATTCACTGTATTCTTCATTGCTGTCATCTCAGTTATCAACTTCTTTATTCTTTCCTCTTGTCTCTCCTCATTTATATTTATTCTCTCTATTAATATCTTGATATCTAGGTTTGCGGTTTGAAACCAGTTGTTCTGGAGACTCTTCATTGCTTGAGTTTCAAAGTCTGTATTCGCTGGGCTCAGTGGCTCAGCCTGTAATCCCGCGCCTTTGGGAGGCTGAGGTGAGTGGATTGCCCGAGCCCACGGGTTCGAGACCCGCCTGGGCAGTGAGACCTCATCTCTACAATAAATCAAAAAAATCAGCCGGGTGTGGTAGCGCGTGCCTGTAATTCCGGCTACTCGGAAGGCTGAAGTGGAAGGATCGCCGGAGTCCAGCAGGTCGAGGCTGCGGTGGCCGGGAGCGGCCACTGCACTCCAGTCTGGGCAACAGAGTGAGACTCCAACTCAAAATAAAACCCAAAAAACAAAACTACAACGACAACAAAAATCAAAGTCTGTATTCTCAGTTGCAGTCTTCCTAGGTGTCTGTATAGGACTTGTGTTCTTCCATTGGTTCTTCTTCATTTGTGAAGGTTTTTCTTCCCCTTTGATCCTCTTTATTTAATTCTGTTGTTCAGTGATGGGGGAACAGCTTTCATTTTTGTTTGCTTAATCTCCTATTCTTCCTTTTGTACATCCTTTGGATTTGTTCAATTTTGAAGCTGACTGGAGCTGGGGGACTGTGCTTTTTGCAGTTTTGAGATTTGATTAAGGGGGTAGATGTGGTTCAGAAGCTATCTGCAGATCCCAGTTATCTGCTGACAGGTACATGGGCCCCCTGGATCCCACATCCCACTGCCTTACAATCTGTCCATATGGTGGGGGTGTTTGTTTGCCCCCTGAAAGCAAAATGAGATAAGAAAAAGGAAAAGAATGGAAAAAGGAAGGAGGGAGAAGAAAGAAAGGAGAAAAGAGAGAAGAAAAAGAGCAAAAACAGACAGGCACACCAACTAAAGAATAAACAAAGAAACATACAAAAACAGGAAAAAAACCATACAATCATGCAAACAAACAAAAAGATCCCTGTTCATGTACTCACCCTCAGAAATACCTATACACAAACAGAAAGTCTAAAAAACAACAATAAAATAACAAAAACAAAGCAAGTACAGAAGCATAAACAAAAACAGAAAGAGGGAAAAAAAACAGCACCCTCTGTGGTCATTTCTGGAACTTCAGGTTCCTTTCCCAAGCACTACCGCTGCTTTTGGCTACCACTACTTTTGGCTGCCACTGTATTAGGGAGCGGTTCTGTTCCCCAGCCCGTCACCTTCACTCTCAGAGTAGGCTGATCAGATTGCTCTCAGTGTGGGTTAGACACCCTGTGGACTTCTGTAGAAGGAGGGTGAATCCTATCTGGACTCACCTGACTTGTCTGCTACTGCCACTGCTGCCAAGTACCCCACTCAGATCAGACATGTCTGTGCCTAGTCTAGTGTTGGGGAGGAGCATCTGTCTCTCCATGTCTGATGGTTGATCCCAGAGGGGTGTAGAGATAGCCTCTGGGTCTCAGGTTGGAGGCTGGATGGACCTGGGTGGGCAATGCAGGTCTCTGTCTGGTCCTGAGACAGAGAAAATGGTGGCAATCAGCATCTCCTCACTGGTGGCAGCAGGACTCAATTCCAGATTTCCCTTGCTGCGCCTTCTCCACAATTCCTGCTGCTAGCGTCTGGCCTGCTGCCACAGGTGACAGTGTGGACCAGGAGCCAGGTGCTGAGGAGCAACTCTCTCCCAAGAGACCCCCCGAGAAGTGGCAGACGATCCTGCACACCAGGGGCTCTGATATCAGGGCAGTGGTGGGTTGCAGTCACCTCTGGAGAGATAATAACAAAAATAACAAAAACAAAGCAAGTACAGAAGCATAAACAAAAACAGAAAGAGGGAAAGAGTCCCAGGTGCTTGAACCCAAGTCTCCTCTCAGATGGACTTTCACTCCCCTAAATGGTTCTTATCTCTAGTTTTCTAGTTACTCATGTTCTAGAATGAACATGAGATTTGCTGTCAGACTAGGGCAAGTTTGCACCCTGGCTTTGTTATTTATGTTATGTCATATGACCTAAAGAAGTTGTTTACGTTGAGTCTCAGTGTCCTCATGTGAACTCGCTTTCTCCATGAGGTTGTTCTGAGTATCAGAGGCAATGTCAATAAAGAACTTAACTCAGTGCATGGTATACAGGAGGTGTCCATAAGTAAGATGGCTACTTATTATAATAGACCATTAGTTGGTATTGCACCATGGCCCAGTTTGATAATTCGCCTTCCTTTTAAAACTGTGACATAAGAGTCACATGCAAGAAGAGTACCCTGGAACTATTGTGTTTGTTTTCATTTTTACTTTTGTTTATTTTAAAACAGGTCTCATTTCGCATATGTAGTGCTTCGTTGTTTACAAAACACTTTACCTTGATCTTTAGTTAAGCTTCGCATAATTCCAGGCTTAGCCAAATTGACAAAACATAATCTAGCACAGGCCCTGATTCAAGTTCAGCATTTTGTATGTGATGAGTAAACCAAAGGCTAGACTATCTAAGTGCCCTGCTTACAGCTGCCTGGCCAACTAGTCACTTGTTTGTGGGATGTGACTTGTCTTAATTCTGTGGATCCCCCTCTCCCATTCCATTAGCAGTAAGGTTACCAATGGATAAGTTTCCAACATTTTAAAAACTTAATTCTACCCTGTTTGTTCATATCATGTAGGTACATGCTGTTCTTCTATAGATCTGAATAGAATACAAATTATGTTTCTAAGCCACCTCTGATGTAAAAGAAGATGTGTTACTTTTAAACAAAAGGTCATATTTTTCCAACAGAAAATTACTGTGATATCACTTGATATTAAGGTAAGTCCCCATTGTAGGTTTGGTTGACTGCCAGGTTTCCCTAAGCATCCCACTGTCCGTTCCCATTTCATTCTTACACTGGGTCTTGCATCTGATATCCAAAATGCTCCTCAGAATACTGGTGCTTTTCTCTTGAGGGAATATTTTGCAGAAATATTCAGATCTTCAGGTCACAGACAAAGAAATCTCAGAAATTCCAGCCTCTTGATTTGGATCAGAGTTCATGTCCCAATAGAGCTCAAATGCTGTCACTCAAGGAAGCTTTTGATTGGCTGGTGAATTGCTACTGGTTTATCATTTGATAGCAAAGAGGAATGGTAAAGTCAACTATTTGGCAAGAATTAAAGGCTAGGATTGACTACTGCCTCTGTAACATCGATTGATGTCACAGAGAAGCATGAGCAATAACAGGGAATTGACTTTATCAAGAAACTTCTTTTTTTTGGACTGGGGGGAGAAAAGGGAGTATTTCATTTCAATAACCAGGTGGGAGATGGGTTGCCATCACTGCCAAAAAACCCCCGCTCAAAGCAGTACAAATCCAAGAAACTTCTAGGAGACTTAGAAACAACATCCTTTTTGAGAAACCTTCCTAGTTTCTCTGTGATGGTGATAACCAGGACCACTTCCTTGATTTTAAAAGTCAGTGTACTAGGGCCTAGTCCAAAAGGATGCTTTTAGTCACAAATAACAGAAAGCTCAAAACATTAGCTTACGCCATAAGAACAATTTATTGTTGCACATTTGAAGAAATTTGGAAGGTGGAGTAGCCTCAAGGTTGGATAATTCAGAAGCTCAGTGATGCCATCCATGGTCTGGCTATTCCTGTCTCTCTCCTCTGCTATTGTAATATGTGTGTTTTCCATGCAGTCTAGCTTTTCCTCTTAGTCATGTAATAGATACAGCAATATTAGGTATCACATACAGAATCAACTTTGTTCAAAAGAGCAAGAATGTGGAAACACAAAATATGCCATCACTTTCTGGTGCCCCCAACTTTTTTATCAGAAAGGAGGCCTTACTCAAAAGCTACCCAGCTGATGTCTGCTCATGTCTGTTCCTTAGAATGTGGTTACATGTCCACTCCTGCATACACCACTAGCAAGAGAAATGGAACCATCCTAATTGTTTTGGGCTAATCAGATATATACTGAGTGAGATATGGGTAACGGCACTGGCACTCAAGCTGTCAAAGAAGGAGAAGCCACTAGGGCCTTCAGTCACAGGGTAAAAGGAAGGGAGATGTCCTTATGGAACATTTAAACAATAAATGTTAAACCTTTTGCATGTGCATACGTCTGTGAGCTAAACATTTGGAAACTCTTTTGTGACACATGACAGACTTCTGAGCCTGCAAATCGTTATTCATAAGTCAACGCTTACCCTTTTTATTCAAAGTGTCCCTGCATATAAATATCTACTGCTTAAGTTTCAACTGCAGACTTTTGGAATATGAAGAAATATCTGTTTTACTTTCAAATGTAAAACTTACAGTAAAATCTATTACACTTTTCAAAAATAAAAGTAAAACTCTGAACTGGGAATTACTTTGGACTATAGCCATGTTGTTAGGAAACTATTGACAGTTACACTTAAGAAATTTTTGTGACTATCACTGGCTAGTAGTTGAAACATGACCCGGGGAGCTGCTTACTATTGAGTCTAAAAGCCCAAGATGATGCTTTCTCTTCCAAGAAGCCTTCCTTAATTCACCCAGCCTGGATTTCTCTCTCCATGTTCTCTGTGAACATTGTCTATATAATTATTTAGACCCATACTTACCTGTCCTTCATTGACTAGTATGTGAGTGCCTCTAGACTTATACCTCTATCTCATTCTGTTTTTTCCAAGTGTGGTATGGATCTTGCACATAGAAATTATGCAGCAGTATTTTTTGTTTAATATATGAATGAACAAATGAATGAGGCAGCAGTAATTAGATAAGAACAACTTTCTAGCAACCTGGCCAATTGCATTACTACTAATTGTTAGCATCATGAAGCAAGCTACTAATATTCTAGGCATGTAATTGTCATAACAACCTTACAAAGTAGGCATTCTTTTATTATGCTGATTTAACAGGTGAAAAAAACTGAGGCATAGGAGGAGTTTAGTACTTGCTGGAGTTGACACATCTGGTAATACATGGGGCTGGGCTTGCACTGAATAATGACTGACTCCAACACCTTAAGCACTTTGGAAAACTAAACATCTCACTGGATTGTATTCCATCATGCAGGAAAAAGCAGTCTGAATAACAAAGAAAAGAATAAATAGAGCAAAAAAGTAAGTGAACATGAGATAAGAACTGTTTTTAAACCCCTTTAAAATTGTGATTATTAAATAAAACACTGTTTTCCTGAATGGATGTGATTGATTATCAAACAGAGAGGCTTCTTGAGCCTGTTAAGAGTGGAGTGATGGCTGACTCTCTGTGCCAGCCTGGGGATGAGGTTGATGTGGAAGCAACAACATATTTTGTCGTTGTTTTTTTGTTTTGTTTTATTTTTTTGAGTTGGAGTCTCACTCTGTCACCCAGACTGGAGTGCAGCGGCCGCTCCCGGCCACTGCAGCCTCGACCTACTGGGCTCCGGCGATCCTTCCGCCTCAGCCTTCCAAGTAGCTGAAACTACAGGCACGTACTACCACGCCCAGCTAATTGGGTAAACATTCTTTTTTTTTTTTTTGAGTTGAAATCTCACTCTGTCGCCCAGACTGGAGTGCAGTGGCCGCTCCCGGCCACTGCAGCCTCGACCTACTGGGCTCCGGCGATCCCAGAATTACAGGCCATGCGCTACCACACCCGGCTGATTTTTTGATTTATTGTAGAGATGAGGTCTCCCCTGCCCAGGCGGGTCTCGAACCCGCGGTCTCAGGCAAT
>NW_007252452.1:217444-262900 GCF_000164805.1 Carlito syrichta | reverse complement strand
GCTACTCCTGGTCACCGCAGCCTTGACCTGCTGGGCTCTGGTGATCCTTCCGCCTCAGCCTTCCAAGCAGCTGGAACTACAGGCGAGTGCTACCATGCCCGGCTAATTTTTTTGATTTATTGTAGAGATGAGGTCTCGCCAAGTTGCCCAGGCGGGTCTCGAACCCGCAGGTTCAGGCAATCCACTCACCTCAGCCTCCCAAAGCTCTGGGATTACAGGCTGAGCCACTGAGCCTGGCTAATAACAACATATTTTGTAAGAAGATCAATTACCCCACATCTCCATTTGAACCTCTTCTTCAGAAGCCTAACTGGTCCAGGCCACATTTTATAATCCAGCATGAAAGCATCTAGGCTGTGGGTTAAATGCAGGATCTTGAGCTACAGACTGCAGGCAGAGTAGCAGAGTGTGTTTGGTGTCAGAGAATCTTAGTTTTGAGTTCTGGGACTCCACAAATGGTAATCGTTAGTTGTCATTTTGTTATTATTTCCACCCAAACACAGTTACTCAGTAATGCTGAGAACTTGGTCAAGGCATTCTTTATACCGCAGAGATTCAGTTTTTGCAGCTGGAACTTGGGCTTGATTTTACTCAGTTCTGAGAATTGTCCCGGGGAAAAAAGTGGACTAAAAGATGTGTCATTGCTGTAACTCATGGATTCCTGGGGGCTGGAGTGGTTTGTGGCATGTGTCCTGTACAGTTGCACGGGGCCCTGCACTTAAAAGGACCCCACATGGCTGGGCTCTATGGCTCACCTGTAATCCCAGCACTTTGGGAGGCCAAGGTAAGCGGATTGCCTGAGCCCGTGGATTGCCTAAGCCTGTGGGTTCAAGACCAGTTCGGGAAACTAGGTGAGACCTCATCTCTACAATAAATAAAAAATTAGCTGGGTGCGGTAGCATACACCTGTGGTTCCGTTCACTTGGAAGGCTGAGGCAGAAGGATCGCTGGAGCCCAACAGGTCGACACTGGGGTGGCTGTGAGCGTGCCACTGTACTCCAGCCTGGGCGACAGAGTGAGACTCCAACTCAAAAAACAAAAACAAGCAAACAAAAAAAGGGCCCCACACATGGTTCAATGATCTACTGTTGCCATCTTGAAATTCTTAATAATCTTTTTTTTTAACAAGAATCCTCACATTTTGCACTGAACTCTGCAAAGTACGTAGCTGTTCCTACCTGGGAAAGCCCCTGGGCCAATCAAAACACCAGTCCCAGGAGGAAAAGGATGCTAGCCTGAAGGAACTGATCATAGAGGGGCTGTTACCTAGTTGGATGACCACTGTGTTTGTTAGAGTACGGACAGACTGGGTGTGGGTGGAGAGTAGCAGGGAGGCGCGCAGCACTGCCGGGGCTGGCAAGCTGGAGGTATGCCCCGGCAACCCAGAGATCCGAGTAAATCGCAAAGAATTGGACACAACAGAGGTGAGAGAAGAAAAGATTTATTTAAGAAAAGTTCACCCCCACAGACAGGGAGTGGGCCTACACTCTAGGTGAGGGTGTCGTCGTAGCCCCCCAGAGTCTTGGCTTAAATTCTTTTCTTGGAGATGTTGCATGTGACTGCCATGACTGCTGTGACTTCCTTATTGACCACCTGTGAGTGTCTTGGAGAACCTGTGACACAGAGACCCACTAATGTTCGCCCACATTATCATAGCCCCTAGGGAAGGGCGTTACAAGGATTCTAATGCTTCTGCACCTTCCCAAATGACATTCCTTAGACCTAGTGGAGGATGTACCTCCCCTTATCTCCTAGGCATTCTTAAGTGGGTAGCTTTAGCGGATCCTTGGCTTCCCTGTAGATAGTGCCCAATTTACTGGAAAATCGAATCCCCACCTGCTTCCCCTCTGAGCGGTCATAACTTTTGTAATTACAAGTTTCATGACTTTTACAATCCTTGCCCAATGCATGATGCCTTAGACCTTGTAAATTCCCTTTACTCTAGGCACGCTTGATTGCCTCTGTGAGATACCTCAGATACCTGGAGGTCTGTTTCTGAAAAGACAAAATCAGTAAAGTTAATTATACCTAAAATGTGCATTTCTCCAAAACACAGCTTCTATTTTCTTATCATTGTGTCAGGGTTTAAGAACAAGATAAAAATGGCTTCCCACTCTCGGTCTGTCCTTTCAATGTTCACATCCACCATCAAAAGGAATGAGGGATTCCTTGGCTCACTCTGGGAAACCAGGATACGTTTTTCCTTAACCCCACACCTCTGCACACACTTCCCTTTTTGCTGAGAGCAGTTGTCATCTGAGTACCAGTCAAGACCAAATTCCTAGTCCCCCAAATATTTTTCCCTTTATGAGAGCAAGACTGTCAAACTTGTGAGCAGATGACATGGTAGCATGGCCCTAGGGACATATGGAAGCCCTGGCTTCCTTTTTTCACACAAGCTGGATTTATGTCTCATCTTTATGCACTAAGTGGGTTTGGTGGTGAAGAATAGACCAGCCAGCCTGAGTTCACATCCCATCTCTGTCCATTTCTATCTCTGTGACTTTGAGAGAATTACGTAAATGCTCAATCCCTTAGTCTCTTTACCTGTAAAAAGGAAATAGGCATATTGGCTCACACCTATCATCTCAGCTTCTCAGGAGTCTGAGGCAGGAGGACTGCTTGAACCCAGAAGTTCAAGGCTGTAGTACGCTATCATCACACCTGTGGATAACCACTGTACTCCAGCCTGGGCGACATAGTGAGACCCTCATCTCTTTAAAAAACATTTTAAAAAGAAGAAGAAGTATAAATAATACTAAAAATACCTGTATTCCTAGGTCAGTTATGAGGAGCAAATAAATTAATGCAAGTAAAGCAGGTGGAGTCATGGCTAGCATGTAGCCAGCTCTCATATTTATAAGCTAGGATTGTACTTTTTCTCTCTGTAACTCTAAGTGAAAGATGGTTAGAGCTAGTAAGAACCAGTTTTGAACCTCTCTTGGGAATTTGTTGACTGTACACACCTAGGGACCCACAGTTTCATATCTTGAGTGTCAACTCCTCAATAATAATGAGAATTCTAGGAGTGAGACCTGCCATCTGCTGGAAGTGGTAGGATTTCATAGAATGAGCATGGCCTTTGGTCATAAAAAACACTGCTTGGATTTTCTGTCTTCTGCTAATCAGCTGTGTGAGATTCTGAGTTATCAAAACTCATCAGACCTCATTTTTCTGTTTAAAAATGGAGATAGTAGTGCCCAATTAAAGAGATGCTTTCTCCACTAAAAAGCATGAGCTCCATAAGGGCAGTGGGGAAGGTTTGCCTGCTTTGTTCATTGCTGCATCTCTCAGACAGCACCTGGCATGTGGGAAATGCTAAAGAGATATTTGCAAAAGAAAGGGTTGGGGAAAGAATTAAATAATCTGATCTATGTCAAGTAAGTAGTATGAAGACAAGTACCCATATAGCAGACCCTGGGTAAAGCCATGGCTATGGACATTGTTGAGATGGCTCTGGGTCCAGCCAAGAGCTCCACTCTGAGTAAGACTGTCTGTCTCTGCTGCCTGTCCAGGCTTGTTGCTGGTATTGAGAAGAGGGATCGATGGAACAACGATGAGCAGAGGAGCTGAAGTGGAAACCCAGTTACATGGACCATCCCAGAAGAACCAGGGGAAAGGGAGGGCTACAAACAGTTCAGAACTCCCAGCAATGCAGCAGCAGGAATGATTCCAGACCCCACGCTTTGGGGGCAGAGACAAGGCTCCAGACTCATTCATTTTACCAGAGTTAAGTGTAGAATCCTGGAATGACTTAGCTTGTCCCAGGAGGACATTTGTATTCCAGCCAAGGAAGGGGCAGGGGAAGGCTGGCACACACTAAAACACATCCACTCTTCTCCACTCCAAAGGCAAGCTTGATTATCATTGCATTTATTTTGACTAGGCAAGTGTTAGATCCTAATCAAGCAGAGAGGAGCAAATTGGTCCCAAATTAAAAAACTAAAAGGAAAGAATGATCATTTAGGAAGCATGTCAATAGGAGCCTCTGGCCTGATTTACTGGCAGCACAACCCAGCAGAAAGAGGGAGGTGTGACTTTAACCCTGATTTGGATTCTGGACCGAAGTATCCTCATAATAAATCAAGATAGAGTGGCCCTAGCTCAGGCACTCTCTTTATACCCACCGGAGGGTGTACATGAGGTAAGATCCACTCATTAATACCTAAGCAAGAGGCTGCAAAGTTGGGTGGAAAGAACACAGGCTATGGAATTGGACAGGCTTGGATTTTGCTTTGGGCTCTATTGGGATTGCAAGCCAGACAGTCCTCCCCTCTCTGAGCCCCAAAGAATGCTGGACTGCAGCAAGGATTATGCAAACAAAGAGAGATAATGGCGCTGGTAAGAGAACACTTTGCATATAGTATTGCTTAGCACACATTCTGCCTGCTTGTGCTCCCACAATCTAGAATCCTAAGTTCCATGATCAGATTTCAGGGCTCAAGATGATCTTAGTAAAGTCAGTGAGAGCCGCAGTAAATTAGAGCTTCTCACTTCCAATTGCCTTTTCTCTAGGATCTTTCCAGAGTCTCTGCTGTCTGGCTCTGGCTTCCACAGATTCTTGGGAGAAGGACAGAGAGAAGGAGAGACTGGTTGGAAATAGGCGCATGGGCATCATGTTATCAGGGCAAGACTATTTAGTGTGTTATAATACAGAAACCCAGTGACCCAGGCAGCATTAAGGGAGATGTATTACAGATGCGTGAATGAACTCTTCTGACCACAGCTTCATACATTCATCATCATCTATGGAGTGATTCAACACACAGTTATTGAAGCCCACCTTGTACCAGGCCTATGCTGGCCTAGGAACACAGAAGGTATAAGTCAAGATCCTGCTCTTATTCTAGGGGCTACACGGCCTACATCAGCTTTCTCTTCTCTTTCCAGACCTCTTAAGAACACTCCAAGTTACCCTACTGCCCAAACTACATGGCTGACAGCTTGCTCTCCGTCCTGAACCCTTGTCCAAAAATACAATCTAGTTCATCCATTTCTGTTCTAATGTGTAATCCCCCAAGGAGATGCCCCATGAAGTGGCAGGGCAGGAGATTCTCACCAGCATAGAGTGCAGGATTTCGGGTTGCAGATGCTTGGTGTTTCCATGAGAAGAGTCAATAACAAACAGAATAGTCACATCGTATGCCCATATCTCTTTGATGATCTCTATGCAAGTCATAGATACAATCGTGTCACGGAAAATATTTAATTAACTCAAAATACCATCCCCAGAAGCCAGCAATGGTAAAATTGGTTTTAAGTAGGAACAAGTCATGGGAGGGAACATTTTCAGAGGGAAAAAAACTCAATGTAAATGTAAAATGAAAAAAAGAGAGTTATCCAAGGGAACATAGAGGTGGCAAGCATTGGCTTGGTCTCTGGCTCTTTCTTCTTCTCTCACTGATATTATGCAGTTTCTGCCTTCAGAGTTACCACCTATATGTGACCTGGCAAATTAACATCTCCAGTCCAGACACATTTTTGGTGTTCCATTTTTGTATATCCAAATTACCTCTTAGCACTTCCCCTTAGACGTTTTAAAAAAATCCCAAACTGAAGCTGTGCTCTTCACGTATCCTTTCCCTAAAGCTGGTCCTCATTCAGAGTTACTTCAGTCAGTGAAGTCAACTATATCTATTCTCTTTCATAAAACATAAACTTAGGAATCATTTGTGACTTTTCTTTCTTTCTCAGTGTCCCATATCGGATTAATGACTAACCTGTTGATTTTAATTTAAAAGTCACTAGAATCTATCTAATTCTTTTTTTACTTCCTGCCCATACCCTAGTCTAAACTGCCATTTTTTTTCCCATCAGAACTCTCATTAGTCTCCTGCCTGGTCTTCTCACATGCAATCTCTCCCTTACTATCACCAGAGGGATTTTTCCCAAATGTAAAACTGATTACATCATCCTGTCATTGACTCTCCTTTCCTGGGTATGTACTTGAAACTCTTCAGTGACTTCTTGATCATATGATAAAGGTGACACCCTGGAGCAGGAAGCTCAGTCAACTTTTTGTGACTGAGTATGAGGACTGTAAGTAGAGAAAAATCCCTTCTCAAGGCCAAATACAGAGCTGTTACCAGTACCAGAGGAACTGAATACTGGGGGTAAAGACAATAAGTGCCTACCACGAAGGCCATTTCTCAAGGGAAACAATCTCTCAATAGAAAACCTTACAAAAAATAAATAGCTGTTCATGACCCTATATAATTGGACTGAGATACCAATTTTAGCAAGAGACTAGGAGGCCAGACAAAGAAGGGCTAAAACAAAGTGGAATCAGGAAACAGGTACCAAGTTTACGGCTGCCCCATTAAGATCTCACTATGTGGTGAGGCCAAGGCATCTAACATATACCCTGATGTTGAAGTGTTCCAGTTCATGGAGCTAAACAGGACTAGGGAGAAAGCTGGGGCTGACAGGAGTTTGGCATGATTTGGTCATGCTGAGCCCCTGATGGCTTCTCTCTGCTGAAACCATCTGTTTTTAATGTCTTCTAGAATTGAATTGGGTTGATGTTAGACTGCCCAATCTGTATTCCCTGGGTTTCAGCTTTGATCTTTAATCTTGCTTGAAATTGAGCTCATTTGCCCATATGCAATCTCCTGGTGTCTTTCTTACCCACCTGCCCCAACTTTTCTCTCTTCGTTCTTGAAGTTCAACTTTTACTTCATAATGGATGCCTCTGTTTAAGCTACTGTTTGAAGTTTTGGGAGAGAAAGAAAGGTCAGTCTTGCTCTCTTCCCTACCAGGCCATGCCCCTGTTTAAAAGACTCCAATTTTTTACAGACTAAAGTTCAGTTACTCAAATGTGGCAGATGAAATTCTTTGTCTCGTGACCAGCATCTTGTGATGTTTCTTGGTTACTGACCCAAAAACTCTCTGAACAATGGAAACTTTCAGGAGAATGTACCAGGAAAAGCTCATGGAATATAAGAAAAAAACTGAACAAAGAAATCTGAGAAAAGACTGGAACCAGAAGACCACCAATAATTCAGGAGATAGTAATGAAGAGGCAATCTCTTTTTTAGGACCCTGTAACCAACAAGAACCAGCTCCAAGACTTTCCTTCAGTCCCTTCATTCATGATTCAAACTCCTGGGAACTCTTCCCCCATTGTGTGACTTCTTGGTATGGGTCCCACTTCCCTTGGGTAAAGAACAGTAATCTAAGCTCAATCAACTTTAGTAAGAAGGGCACTATCAATCTTAAGCCCATGTGTGAAGTATCCTTGTCTTGTGCCCTATACCTAAAAGGTCTCCACTGTAGTCCTTCTCCTGCCACCTGTCTCCCCATGGGATAAGAAGGCCACAGGCTAAGGCTACATACCCCCCAGAATCTGCACCTTCCCTTCTGGACCATCATGTTGATAGCAGAGAGATCCCAACTTGCCTACCCAAGTTGCCTCTTCCCTGAATCTGTCCTCCCAAGGGGAGATTGTGTGCCAAAGTTTTAAGGAATATAGAAGCTTCTGCCCCCTGATCTTCAATGTGAGACTTGTGATGTACTCACACGTGTGCAAAAAGTCACTCAGAATACAGGACAGAACTGGGAGGAGGAAAAGAAGTGGGGATCAGACCAAGAGTATGAATCCAGGAATTATATGCTAGGAGCCAGTTCTCCCCATGCTGCCATATTTTGGCAAGGAAATTTGAGGCGTCAGAGGATTCTGAATCTAAACTTGGACTTCCAGGTCATTATGAATGCAAGAGGAGAGCATGTATTTCATTGAATATTTTAATAGACTGCTTTATAACTTTCAAATAGACATGTGGTATAATGACCTTTTATTTGCATCTTACCCTGGCCCCTGCAAATGTTCTAGATAAATCTCTTAAAGGGAATTAGGGTGCTATTACCTAAGAAAGGGCACCAGAGAGGTTCACATGATGCTGGGATGCTGGTTTTTCCCATCTGTGTCTAATGACCTGGCCCCCACATGTTCAGTCCTCCAAGTGCCCAGCAGATCCTGCAGATACAGGAACCTTTGGACTGGTCTTCCTGTTTCCACTCTTGCTTCTAAGGTCTTTTCTCAGCAGAATAGCCAGAAGGATCTTTTAAAACTTATAACAGATCAGGCCACTTCTTGGGTCAAAAGCCTCCAATGGCTTTCCCTGTCTCTCAGAGGAATCATGCATGACATGTGGGCTGCCCCAACCCACACCTACTCTCTGATTTTCTCTCCTGCCTCTCTCCTCTGGCTTCCTCTATTCCAGCTGCACAGTCCTCCTGGTTGTCCTTCAGCCACGTCAGACTCAGCCTTCTGCACCTTCTGTCTCTGTGCCTGGAATGTTCTTCCCTGATTGTCCCTGTGGTTAGTTCTCTTGGCTCCTTAGCTCTCCACTCATGATGCCTTCTAGTGGGGCCTTCTCTGACTCAACAAGAGAAAGGGAGTTCCATTCCCACCCCCGGGCATTTTCTCTCTCTCTTCCCTGTATTATTTTCTCTAATAACACTTGTCATCCCACATTTTACTTGCTTATTTGTATATTTTCTATCTAGACAGACTAGACTAGAATCGCCACAAAGGCAGGGACCGTTGTCTATTCCCTTCTGTAGCTCCAGCACCTGAAACTATAGCCCTGGCATCTGCACCACGAGCGCCCAGTACAGTACGAACTAGAGGAGGCATTCTGTAAATGTTTGTTGAGTGAATTAATGAATATTTGTTGTGCCCCTGTGCCTCTCTGCTCATGATCCCTCTCTATCTGAGGTGACACCATCTGCTTCTCCAGTGGTACGGCCTTCAAGGTATAACTCAGTGTTACCTGATCTCTGTGACAGTGCTTTTTTTCCATCTCACCCCAGGAGAATTTTGCCCCTTGCTTTTGGTACTGTCATCATGGTTTATATGTACTTTTGTGATAATACAATTTTAGCTTACTGTCCTGTTTTTTTTATTTTAAAAAATGTACAAGAAATATATGGATCCACATTATTAAATATAGGTAAAGTGAGATATCTCTATCCTACCGTAAATCTCTCTGTTCTTCCCAGAAGTAATCTTTTCTGGGACTTTACCTACATATATGGAAATGAAAATGTAGAGTTTTGTTTTGTGTTTATATTTTCTATTAGTATTTGCTACTTCCCCATGAAATACTTTGGACTGTCCATTTTATACCTATACATATACTTCATTTTAAAAAACTTGAGCATTG
Organism: Carlito syrichta; assembly: GCF_000164805.1. Taxonomy (NCBI): domain Eukaryota; kingdom Metazoa; phylum Chordata; class Mammalia; order Primates; family Tarsiidae; genus Carlito; species Carlito syrichta. The sequence goes on along the minus strand of NW_007252452.1, from coordinate 253,733 downwards.
AATTACATAGGATTGCAAGATGATTTAGTTAGCCATTCCTCTTCTGACAGGTATTTGGATGGTTTTAATTGTGGCAACAATGCCCAATGAATGTTTTTATACTGGTGTCTTAGTACACATATATTTCTATAGACTAGATACCTAGTTGGAGAAAAGAGGATTTGAAGATTTCAACTTCACCCTCCAAAAAGACTATAAAAATTATAATTTCATGAACGCAGAATATTTTCAATGTTTGTAATGTTTACATACTTATTGGGAAAAAATGTCTCACTGAAGTTTTATTTTCCATTTCTCTGATTATTACTGAAGTTCAACATGCTTATGTGTATTTATTGAAAATTAAATTCTCTTCCTCTTTAACTTGTCTGTCCATATTTTGGGACCAATTTTTTCTTTCCCATACCTGTCAATATCTTTTTATGTGCCTGTTTGTCTTACTTGACTCTGAGTTCTCTCAGGGTGAGTAGCACATCTTATTTGTTTCAGTTTCTCCTTCTAGGGCATGCTGCTGGTGCTTAACAAATGCACATTCAATTGCATTGTTGAAGCCATAGGTATGTCCTTCCATCATAGTTGTCATCATCACCATCACCATTTATTTAGACTTACTGTATGCTAAGTACTCTCTTGGGTAGTGTGCACACCTTGCCTCTAATCTTCATATTACCTTGCGCCACAAGGTCACTATTGATATCTCTGTTTTACGGATAAGGATCTGAGACGTAAGTTACTTAGGCTGTCCAAGAACATTCAGCTCTGGGGAGGTGAGGTTGTGAAGCAAGTGCTTCTGAACTCAGGCTCAGAGCATGTACAGTCTTCTTCACAGCAGTGGTCTTCATCCTGGTTGCCCATTATATCACCTAAACAACCTTTTAAATGATTCCGTTATCCCAACCTTATCACAATCGATTCAGAATCTCTAGGAATGGATCTGGGGAAGTAGTGTTTTAAAAAACAAACCAAACCCCCAAACTCCTGGGTGATTCTGATGCACAGAAATGATTGAAAACCATTGGTCTACTTCGGAGGTGAGCAAACTAAAAAACAAAACGCTAGGTAATCTGATGCACAGAAATGATTGAAAACCACTGGTCTATTTCGGAGGTGAGCAAACTTTTCCCATAAAAGATCAGATAGTAAATATTTCAGATTATGCAGACTGTAAAGTCTCTATGGAAACTATTCAACTTTGCCCTTGAATATATAGAAAAAAATAAATGAGCATGGTTGTGTTCCAATAAAATCTTATTTACAAAAACAAGTGGCAGTTAACTTTGGCCCATGGGCTGTAGTTTGCTGACCCCTGAGCCAATAGTGCCAGTGAGTCTGTATCATAATACTTTCAAAAGTCTGCAATTTAAGATTGTCCTGGTCAAGTCATGATCCTGGATCATATTAAGTACCATGGTCATGATTAGTGGACAATGGCTTAAGAATGCTTGCCTCACCTCAAAAGAGTCTGCTTCAATGGGTCTGGGGCTGGAAATCTGCATTTCAAGGCAGATAATTCTGATATAGGCAGACTTTATAGGCCACACTGGAAGAATCACTGATCTACCAAAGCATCATGTTGCTGGCAAGTATCAAAAGCTTGACTGAAGAAGCAGAACTGGCTTTTATTCAAAAATTCTTTAAGATCACATATAGACATTTTGTGTGTCCCCACCTGCCTTATGTTCCAGCATCCTGCCTCCAGGGTTCTGGAACCTTTCACGCCCCAGCATCAAACCCTCCTAGTATGAATGTTGACAGAGAAGGAAACCATCTTTCCTCTTTAACGCTGAAATTAATCAAAGACCAAAGTCCTCATCTATTTCAAAACACTGGAGAAGAAAGTGACTGTTTAACCACCTACATAATGAAACTGATGCTGGCATTTGTCAGTCTGTGTGTGTGCGTATGTGTGTTAATACTTCAGTAGTTATAAAATGGAGCCTCCATTCTCCCGTCATCAGCTTTAAAGCTATGTAGTGGGTGAATGCAATCATTTCTGTTTCCCGACCTCTTTAACATCCATTATTTCTCTGTTGTCCGCATCTAATAGTCTCAATCCTTTTAGTTGTTGATGGCTTGGCGATTACCCGGGCTACCGCTTTAGGATTACATCCAAATGCATCTGAACAGTTGAATTTACTTACTGCTTTTCTCCTAAAAGCTTTTTAGCATGATCCAGCTGGAATGGTTTCATCCGGAAAACCATTATTTGCAGCTCTCTTCTTTTGGGGGAGGGGAGGGGAGTGGAAATAAATTTCCCAAAAGATGAAAGTAAACTCTGTTCAGTGTAGATCTGCAATATTACTTTTTCTTCTCTCTCCCTTTTACATCCCATTTTCACAATTTTCCTCGGGAATGACTCTTCTCCGGGGAAATAGGAATGTTCTAAATTGCACAATTGAGTCAAATCAATATTTAGAGTGGTTTGGACTTTAAGCCTTTTGCTGGATTTTGGCAGTATCATTTTGCACTATAAAACCTCCTTTTCCAGATAACCTATAATATTAATATTAAACATTATTCACAACTTTCTAACACCACCCAATTTTACTTAGCTATCAGCAAAACAAATAATGCCCAAGAGTTTAAAAGTTGTCATTCTTTTTCTAAAGCACAAGCATTTTTTATATTAAAATGGTATTGCTGTGTGTTTCTAATGTCTCTATACATATCTATCTACCTGTGCATGTAGTAGCTGTCAACGTTGTAATTAGACACTGAAATAACACTGTGTAAACAATGCACACACCCAGATTTGTAAAACAGCTGTGACAAGTGCATCGTGTGGTAGACACCTTTACACTGCCTAGGACACATTCTAAAGTCTACACAAGCGGAATTTCAAATAGAATTATGTAGATTAACAGTTTCATATAGGAGGATTGCACAAGTGTTGAAATCTGGCATGCCTCTCTGGTAGAGAAGCAGTGTTTAATATGAGACGACTGATAGCATGGGGAAGCCAATCATCTGGGGCTGAAATCCCAGCCTAGGCACTGTGTGATCTCAGGCAAGCTGCTTTACCTCTCTGAGGCTCAGTTACTTTTTAAATTATGGGGGACATATTATATGGAACATTTGCATCTTGGGGTTTTTGCGAGATTTAAGTGATGTCACAGATGTCAGGCATCAAGCGTAGTTTCCTCATTTGAGAATTGTAATCACAGTGTAGCAGTAAGAAGGAAAAGTGATATATAGTCATGACAATGGAGCTCCTCTGGAATACACTTCTCTCTGTGACATGCACAGCAAATACGAGTCTTCCTTATTAACTGGCTTGGTCAATGGCATCTGCATTTCCTCAGCTATCCTAGTAACAACTTGAGAAGTTACACTGAAACCCATCCCCTTCTTCTTGTACACCTGCCCTCCATGGTTATTGGTCACCAAATTGTGCCATTTACCCACCTAAATAACTTTCAAATTCTGCCACCTCCTCCTCACCATCATCCTTGCCATTACCTTAGTCCAGGTCCCTACCAGCTCTTGAGTGAACTAATGCAAGAGCCTCTTAACTAGTTTCACTGTCTTCAGCTTGCACTCTTCATGAGCCATTGCTAGCCATGTTTTGCAGAATTGGAAACTGGGGTACAGAGAAGTTTGATAAGTAGCCCCAAATCACACGGCTAGTACATGGTCTGATCCCAGATAGATTTCTGCTCTGCCTTGGAATATTGAGTACAGTACATTAGGTGGATGCAGCAACCAAGCTGAGACTCTTGTGCCTCATATTATCCCTCCAGTGAGTCTTGTTTCTCCCTCACCAGATGCTTCCTCAGAACTGCTCTACTTGTTACTTGATTCTGTGAGAGTTCCAAGGAGCAGCCAAGTGACAATTCCACAGAAAGAGAGAGGGGGAAGGAGGCTGAGAAGTTCACAAATGGGATTTGGTGGGAGACAGTCCATGCATTGCAGGCAAGCTCTTCAGAGGCAGACCTGGGCCAGGTGCAAAAAAGAGGAAGCCTGACTATGGATGGGCAAACTAGGGATTCAAATCCATTTCAACATTCCAGCAGTTTAGCCCACTGGTTGGAGTCAGGCATGGGGAATTTCTAGGTTGGGACAATGCATGGATTTTGGTAGGTAGCAGGGAATGCTAGTTTGGAGCAGGATTCCAGGCAGATGTGATGTTGTAAGACCATAGGGACAAATCATCCATGTCCCAGTGAAGGCTACATCCTGATGGAAGCAGAGACCCAAAGCTTTCTCATGTCTTATGGTCACCAGAGTGACAGGAAAAGTAAACTGAGGCACTTAAGAGACAGGACAGGATTAGATGCTGACCCCAAATCCTGGGTCTGTGGATCTCGGTGCTCTTCTGGGAGGCTGACAGTTGTCTCCATAACCACAGTTTTGCAGAAGACACTGGGAGCCCATGCGAATCTGTAATTTGTATATCAAACTGCTCGAAAGGCTGTGAGTGTAGTACTGAGAGCACATCTAGAAAGCCTGACATATTATGATCCTGGCATTTGCTTGCTCAGGGTCTGCCTTGGCATTTCTCAACTGTGTCTGAGAGATGTCAGTAGCTGTTACAAGAGATGAAAAAGAAAGGCGGGGGTTGCATCATGGTGAAAAGTATCATGAAAAAAATTGACCTCTACCCTCTCTAAATTTAAAACTGCAGCACAATAGCACTGTCTTTGAACATCCTAATGCATTTAACAGTAAAGTTCTATAGTAAAGAATTCTTTTTTAGTTTGGTTTAACATATGCTTGTCGGTATTTATTTGACCAGAGAACTGTTTTTTTTACCCGGAAGAGCCAGAACATATTGTAAACATTGTCCTTTGGAATTTAGTTTAAGAAATACTGATTTAGTTGAATGTAGCACTAGATCTTGAAGAACATAGGAAGATGGAAAATGAACAAGCCCACTGGTGTAGACTGTTCATAATGGTGGATTTTTCTGATTCCCAGGATCCTCGCACACTTGACTGTGAGCTCCCCTAAAGCAGGCAGCATGTCTACCTGTTCACCACTGGATTTTCCTAAGCCTTTGAGGGTTGATTGTGTTTGTGTGTCTGGTCTCTTATTTAGGAATAGCTATCATTCATGAATTTTCCATCTCTCTTAACATTTTCATCATTTTTTGCTGTTTCTCTGTACTTTTATAACGTCCCAATTTTGCTCTCACATTAATGATTATACTTTTGTGCATTGAAGCTTACCTTTTTCTTGACCACTTCTAAGATATGTCTTAATTCTCTTTTATTTTTGTTTTTTATACCAAAATGCTTTTTTAAATTTTTTTTAATAATTTTTATACCAAAACCAAAATATTTTTGTTTTAATCTAGCTTACCTCAGACAATTCTTTGTTTCAGAGTTTTTAGAAAATCATTACAGCTTTATTTCTTATCTCATTGAGCTTATTTTTTGAAACTTTATAGAGACAATACAACATACACTTTCAATAAATTACCTTTGCTTCCTGTAGTATGTCTTCTCCATAGGCATATTCTACCTGTATTTCGTGATTGCCATAGCTTTCTCTTTTGCTGTATAATTTTTAACTGTGCTTATAGTCCCTCATGTAAAGACAAGAGTTATTCTTATTCAGTCCTGATGTTTTTCCATATTAGGCTGTGTAGATTCGTCTTTATTTCCCACATGGTACTTCTGATTGCTGTTACAACCCTTTTCTTATGTCAGTGATATTCACTACTCTGAACCAAATTTCTGGCATCTTAGAAGACATTTAGGTAGTGTGATTCTTTTTTTTTTTTTTAATTTTTAACTTTGAAGACATAGGGTACAATTCAGGGTTAGGTATACAAATATTCATCATGCATGTAACCTTGTTGATGAGGTGTGCTCATGCCCCCAGAAGATTCCCACTACTGCCAATTCTGCCCCCCTCCCCGGCAATTTCCCACTATTGTCAATGCTTTTCTTATAGTATTATGAAAATTGTTCAAGGTCCACTTATGAGTGAGAACATTTGATGCTCCGTTCTTTGTTTCTGTGCTAGATCACTCAGTATTATAAACTCTAAGTCCATCCAAGTTGCTGCGAAGTTCATAATTTTGTCTTTCCTTATGACTGTGTAATATTCCATCATGTATATGTACCACATTTTTAAAATTCAGTTCTCTTTTGATGGGCAGCGTGGTTGGTTCCATGTTTTTGCTATTGTGAACAAGGCTGCAATAAACTTGCGTGTGCAGGTATCTTTCTCATAAAGTGATTTGAGTTCCTCTGGGTATAGTTCCAGTAGGGGGATTGTGAGGTCATATGATTTTTAGATCTTTTAGGAATTACCACACTGTTTTCAACAGAGACTGTACTAGTTTAAACTCCCACCAACAGTGTAGAAGTGTTCCCCTTTCCCTGCATTCTCTCCGGCATCTGTTGTTTTTTGAGTTAATGCATTTTTTTTGAGTTGGAGTCTCACTCTGTCGCCCAGGCTGGAGTGCAGTGGCATTGTCATGGCCACTGCAACCTCAACCTGCTGGGCTCAGGCAATCCTTTTGCCTCAGCCTTCCAAGCAGCTGGAACTATAGGCATGAACTACCATGCCTGGCTTATCTTTTGATTTATTGTAGAGACAAGATCTCACCAAGTTGCCTAGAACTCAGGCAATCCTCTCACCTCAACCTCCCTAATTGCTGGGATTACAGACTTGAGCCACTGCACCTGTCTGAGTTATTGATTCTTTAAGACTCAGGAAGAATTTTCTATCTCTGCTTTGTGCAGATAAATGCATATGTGCATATTCATGTATGTGTGTGTATACACACATATATGCTGTAGTTTATTTAACAAGCATTACATTATGCTTACTGGGGTGTAAGCACTATTCCAAAGTCCTTTACCTTTATTTAATCTGCCCTATGAGGTTGGGACTTTTAATTTCTCCATTTAACAGATGAGGAAACTGAGTTACTGTAATTTACCCAACATCTCACCACTAGTAAGGGTCCGAGTCAGAATTTAAACCTAAGCAAACTTGTGTTGAAATCTGTGTTCTTAACTAGTACCATATGTTTTCATTGCATTTCTTTCTTGCCAAAATAATAAAGCAGAAAGCTGTAGCTGCCTTGATTTACCTGTTTCTGTCCTTTCCGACTTCAGTAAAGCCATATAATAGCAGTGTTTCACAACTGGGCATCGTAGTCCAGCATGGGAGGGGAATTACTGATTGACCAATTAGAGGAATGGAGGGATAAGTTGTCATGGGCATCTCCTGATGAAGTTCTCACATAGCAGGGAAACTCTCCTACCTCTGGTCTGCACCGGTCACTAATCTTTAAATTCCTGTGGATCAGAAGGGCCTGGCCTTGTTTTTCTGCATCAAGGACGATTCCCTCCTTTGATTAGTAAACATTCCTCAAGAGTCTGGGAGATTTTGATCAATATTTCTTGTTCCCAGGGCAGTAGCAATTTTGCATTTATTGGTGTATGTTATTTTCACGAATATTTTCGTGGGAAGCTGGTGAACAGTGAATCTGGTTGCCAGTTGGTATCTTGCCCAGGAAGTCCCCATTGCCTAGTTTAATCCTTAAAACAACCTTGCAGGGTGCTGTTATTAACCCTGCTGTCAAGGTGAGGAGGTGAAAGCTCAGAGTACTTCAGAAGTCATGCAGGGTCACACAACTAGCAAATGAAAATGGGAGAATGCAAGGGCGGATCTTGTCTCCAAAGCCCTTGTTTCTTCAGCTCTTACTCACTTCTCTCAGTCTCCATTCAGTTCATTTTAATTGTTTGTGTTTAATTCAATCTTATTGATGATGCATTTGCTGAGCTCTTCTTAGTAAATGAGTAGTACTCGGGCCTTGGGCTCAAGGAGCTCATGACGAGAGCTCAGCAGTAGAAAGTGGTGGCTTCAATATGGACCACAAATAGCAGGAAAAGAGGTTGCAGGTTTTGGGCAAAAGTGGAAATTCCATTTGTGTGGGTGATTGAAAAAATGTCTGATGAAGAAGGCGCTCAAAGCAGTGCTTGAAGAGAATCATGACCTCGGATACAATCAAAATGTTAGGGAATCACCTTGATAGAGGCAAGGCCAGGGGAACGTGAGGAGTTTGGTAAACACTGGAACTTCTTTGTTTTTTTTCGAGTTGGAGTCTCACTCTGTCGCCCAGACTGGAGTGCAGTGGCCGCTCCCAGCCACCGCAACCTCGACTTGCGGGACTCCAGCCATCCTTCCGTCTCAGCCTTCCAAGTAGCTGTAACTACAGGCACGCGCTACCACGCCCAGCTCATTTTTGATTTATTATAGAGATGAGGTCCCGCCGAGTTGCCCAGGCGGGTCTCAAACCTGTGGGCTCAGACAATCCACTCACCTCAGCCTCCCAAAGGCGCGGGATTACAGGCTGAGCCACGAGCCCGGCTTGCACTGGAACTTCTGTCAGGATCTCAAATGAATTCACTAAGGCTTCCATGACATAGAACCACAGACTGAGTGACTTAAACAACAGAAATTCATTTTCTTACGATTCTTGTAGGGTTGGTGTCTCCTGAGGTCTCTCTCAGGCTGGTAGATGACTGTCTTCTCCCTGTGTCTTCATATGGTCTTCCCTTTGTGTGCCCCTGTCCTAATCTCCTCTTTTATAAGGGTATATTAGTCAGACTGGATTAGGGCCTGCCCTAATGACCTCACTTTAACTTAATTACCTTTTTTAAGTCCCTATGTCTCAATATAATCACATTTTCAGTTGGGAGAGGGCAACAATTAGGATTTCAACAGATGAATTTTAGGAAGGAAATGTTTCAGCCCATAATAGACTGGAAACAATGATATGTCCAGGTGGCAACATGAAAAAGACTGAGGATAGAGAAAGGGCCATATGGCACAGCACTTGGAATGCCACTTAAAAGAGTTAGAACTTAATCCTTTCTCTACGCTGACATTTCCCTGCATGGAACTCATACCACTAAATATGTATGTGGTTGTGTGTGACACTGTTTTAAGTGGTACTAGGAAATATCATTCAACAGCATTGGATCCCACAGCAAGAAAGTCATTGCCTTTTCATTTTTCTTTTAATTCTTCAAGGAGACTATTTTAGTGATCATAATATGTCTTTCACATCTCTCTGCCATTTATTAGTGTTTCCTGTTGCGCAAAGAGGAACATGAAAAGCCTTGGAAAATAGTAATATCTAGCTAGCATTTGAGATTACTCTTTGTTTTCATCTTATTTAATGTTTATGCTTGCCTTTTATTCATAGCAAGTGAGTCCACGTGCAATAATGATATACAGCAAGTCCCCCACATACGAACTTTCCAGTTGTGAATTTTCGGCATCACTAACATGCGTTCTCATGTCCAATCATGTAAGTTAGTTCAGTTAGTTCACGTGTCTGGTGTACATTGTGTTTATCCTCTGCACATGGTTGTGCTTTTGTATCTTTTACTGTCCAGTGCTATATAGAGTATGGTGTCTTTATTTCAAGCCCAGGATGTTCAAAGGTAAGCATAAAGGCAGCAGGGATATAGCTGGTACTGTGTAGCTAATTGTGTTAGTGGACTATCTAAGCTAACATTGTTGGACTTACAAACAAATTGGACTTATGAACCCACTCTCAGAATGGAACTCGTTTGCATATACGGGACTCACTATAACACTTTCCTTACTATCTAAAGGTAGCTATGTTTTGTTTTAAATGAGTTCATTTAAATAAAATATTGGAACATTCATAGAATAAGCCTTATAAGCAATGGCAAAGGTTATGAGAGTGAGATGCAAAAGCCAGAAGTACCCTGGAAAGTGCTATTGTGGTCTGCAGCCAGGGTTGGTAGGAAAATGGTGAAAACTATTGGGAAATCATCTGAAGAATGATGCAGTTGTGAATGTGTGTGTATGTTTGTGCAAGTATATTTGTGGTAGGGGGATGCGAGCCTGTGTGTGTCCTTGAGTAGAAAAAACGCAAGTCATTTTCCTCTGCTCTCACACAACAATCAGCACAAAGGACTTCTGTGACCCCATGTGTGAGGTTTTTCCCTAGACATCAATCAATTCTGCACCAGCCACCAGCCGGGTGTCTTTCTATTCATTTCAATTCCAACACTATATACTTGAGATAGCACTGGATCCCACAGGGTAAGGCTTCTGTCCCACAAGACTGCCCCCCCATTCGGTGGCAGTCACAAGTACCAGGTTGTTTTACCTGAGCTTCTGACAGTCCCCTCTTTGGGTTCTATTAATTTGCTAGAGTGGCTCATGGAGGTCAGGGGAATGTTTATGTACATTCAACAGTTTTTTTGTAAAGGCTATTACAAAGGATACAGATGAAGAGATGCATAGGCCAAGGCATGTGGGAAGGGGTGCGGGGCCTCCATAATCCTCTCTGGGCACACCATCCTCCAGGATCCTCCAAATGTTCAACTCTCCAAACCCAGTCCTTTTGGATTTTCATGAAGCCTATATTATGTGGGCATAATTGATTAAACCGTTGGCCATTAGTAATCAACTCAGCCTTCAGCCCTTCTCCCCCCATTGGAGGTTGAGACTGAGGTTGAGAGTCCAATACTCTGATCCTGCCTGGGTCTTTTGTGTGACCAGCCCCCTTCCTGATACTACCTGGGGGCTGCCTGCGAACTCATTAGCATGCAAAAAGACATCACTTTGGAGGTGCTAAGGATTTTAGGAATTGTATGTCATGAAATGGGTCAAAGAACAAATGTGTATCTTACAGTATCACAGTCCTCATACTCTGAAGTCATTCCATCAACTGAAATGGATTACAAAGATTGGATATGGTTTTGTTTTCACTCTGGAAGCAGAATTGAACATGTCCACACACTCTTACATATAAAGTTCATATTGGTATGATTTTCCTTGTTTCTCCAAACGCGAATAGTTCAACCAGTAGTTATTGAGTAGTTTCTGTGTGCCAGGCACTGTCCAAGGTGCTGTAGTTATGACAGAGTAACCTCTGTCATGAGACAGACAGGGTCCTAACCAAGAGGTCAAAGACTTGCATGCGACTTCCTCAGCAACACTTACTAACCAGGCACTCTCTGTCAAGAGATTTGAACTCTTTGAGCCTCGGTGTCTTTGCACATTGAGTGGACAGAGGCATAGCCCACACGGATTACCCTGGCCATAAATGAGCTAAGGTATAAGAAGGCACTTGCAAATTGTGCTAAGGCATGTGGCTGGTGTTATTACTGTGAGCCTTACATTTAGAGTTTCAAGTGTTATTCAGAGAATCCTTGCCTTTATGGTCCGCAGAGGCATGCAAAAGATATAACTGCTACTCAGAAGATCTAATTGCATAACTTGAGCAATTTAGCTGCAAATGTTTAAAACTCTCTACAGCTGGGAGCTGGGATGAGGGGGCCATGTGGTCAGCAGGTCGGGGGATCTCCTTTTGGGAGCAGTGAGTTTTGAGGAGAGTGACATGCATTGTGTTCATCTAGAGAGGCATTGTGGATTAATACAATGCAGCCCCTGAATTTTAATAATGAACCCAACAAATGTGCAAGGCTCCAGGGAGAATAATTGAAAGGAAACTTTCTAAGTCAAACCTGGTTCATCCAAACCCATTTGCAATCTCTCTTTCGGTGGAGGTGGGGGTGGGGAGAAAACGTCAGGTTAACAAGTTAATGACACCAGCCTACTGTGCCTTTAATTACCCTGCAAATCTCAAGCAGAGAGACTGACAACTGCCAGAACCATATGCAGATTTCCTGGGCTCTCTCCACACAGATAACGCAGTGTCTTCCCACAAGCTTTTCTGAGAAGGAGGAGGAGTGTTATTCCAGGAAGCCCCCCTTTATGGGGCAAGTTAAGCTAATGCTTTTTCTCATAGGGTATGTCTTTTAATCTTCAGAAAAGACCCTGTGAGGTCAATAGGATTGTGTTTATTTAACCAGAAGGAAACTGAGACTTAAGGATATTAAGTGAAATATCCAGGATCAGCAGGGCTCTGTGGCTTAGCCTGTAATCCCGCGCCTTTGGGAGGCTGAAGTGAGTGGATTGCCTGAGCCCACGGGTTTGAGACCCACCTGGGCAGCGAGACCTCATCTTTACAATAAATCAAAAAGTCAGCCAGGCGTGGTAGCGCATACCTGTAATTCCGGCTACTTGGAAGGCTGAGGTGGAAGGATCGCTGGAGCCCAGCAGGTCGAGGCTGCAGTGGCCTGGAGCAACCACTGCACTCCAGTCTGGGCGACAGAGTGAGACTCCAACTGAAAAAAAAAAATATCCAGGATCACACAGACCAGAAGCAGGGCAGTTGGGAGTGGAGTTCAGGTCTGTCTGGCTAAAACCGGTGCTCACTCAAAGATTCCATGCAGCTGTGGCGCGCACAACTCCCTTCCACTTTGCTCCTCTGTCCCTCCCTCCTTCGCCTCCTCCCTGTCTCCCTCCTCCCTCCCTCCTATGCTTTTTACCTCCCTCTCTTTCCTACTTTCTCTAGTCTCTTTTATTACTATTCTTTCTCTCTCTGTCTTATTTCTGTTTTCATTTTCCTCTTTCCTCCCTCACTTTCTTCCTTCCAGCCTTTCTTTGTTTCTTCTCTTCCTTTTTCTTGCAACAAATATAAACTAGATACCTGTCTGTGCGACTCCAAGCTCTCCAAATACAGAAATGATTTTTCATCTTTTTGATGTGACAACTCTCTGCTTTCTTGAGTTTAGATTGTCATTGAGGGAGATGAATGAGAAATACACAAAAATAATATCAAGTAAACAAACACGTAAAATACATTCGGGGAGGGTAAAATTGATGGGGAGGGATGCCAAGTGAGCATGTTTGAAGTGGAGAGACATCAGAGTCTCACCTGTGAGGGTGACATTTGATCTGAGCTCTGAATGGGGTAAAGAAATTCGCTGTGTGAAGTCTGCACTTTGAGAGTTGCAGGTGGAGGAGGCAGCAAGCTTGAGGGTACTGATGTGGGAATGAGTATGGTGTGTGTGAGGAACAACCAGAAAGTCCATGTGGCTGGACCAGCGTGAGCAATGGAGAGGTTGGGAGAAGACAAATTTAGAGAGGAGACAGCTGGGGAGCAGGTCATACCTAGCTTGGTGGGCCAAGGCAGAGGCGACTTATTTGCACATATTGGTTAGGAGCTGTTAGTTGACAGGCCCGCACACTTGTATGCACTGCTGTCTGCTCCTACTTCTTTCCTTTGCCTTGAGCTTTGCTGCCCAGCCTTCTGCTTTCCAGATGTTGCACACATTTTCTGTTTGGCCTAATTGGGCTCTCTTCTTTTTCTTCCTTTTCTTTCCTTCCATTCTTTCTTCCTTTTTCCTTTTTGCCAATATTTAAAATTCAGGGGACTGGAGTTAAAAAAAAATAAGATACAGATTTCTGAAATTACAAAAAACTCAAAAGATCTGGCAATGCTGAAACTGTATTCCTTCCTAATGATAGTCAGTCTTAGCGTGTAGCTCAGACCATTTCAAAAAATGTGCTTGGTTGTGATCCCCACCAGCTCCTGATATTTCTTGGACACTGAGGCAAACTATATTTTTATGTTCTTTGCTCTCTGTGCTGCTTTGCTTCCTTATGGAGATCCTTATCTCTGCATGCCACTTCTGGTTTGGGATGGGGACTTCCAATTTACTAAAATTATGCTTTCTCTAGCCTCTTTAACTCTCTTCATTGCATGTGACATGTTCTCTGCTGCCTTCAGATGATTTCCCTGTTGGGAAAAGTGAAGTAGACCGTAAGACAGGGCACCTGGCTCACGTCCTAGGTCTGTAGCTTACTGTGTTATCTTGGGCAAGCCCCTTCCTCTCTCTGAACTACAGTTTTTTCATCTGTACAAGATACTCTCCAGGTATGTACCCAGCTCTGCCATCTACACATATATTTTGACAACATAAGACACATTCCTCAACTATCTACATCCCATATAAGCTGATGACTACGTTGTCTTTCTGTAGTGATTTACAAAGGTTAAGTGAGATAAGTCTTTTTAAATGCCTATTATAGCAATTGGAACAACTGATTACTTTTTTTTTTGAGTGGGAATCTTACTCTATTGCCCAGGCCTGGAGTGCAGTGGTGCATGATCATGGCTACCACAGCCTTGAACTGTGGGTCTCAGGTGATCCTTCCACCTTGGCCTTCCAAGTAGCTGGGATTACAGGCATGTACCATCACACCTGACTAATTTTTTTTTTATTTATTGTAGAGATGAGGTATCTCCATATTTCCCAAGCTGGTCTCAAACTCCTGGACTTAGGCAATCCTCTCACCTTGGTCTTCCAAAGTGCTGGGATGACAGGTGTGAACTACTGCAGCCAGCCAACTGCATTAATGTCAATGTTTGTTGATATTATTGTTAGCATGAAAGTCCTATGTCATAGAAATACCACACAGAGAAAAGTAAACATCTGTGTACAGAGGATTTAAGCAATAGGGTCTTAGGAAGAAGTTCTTACAATGATGTAGCATTTTGAAAGAAAACTTAGATTATTCTTTCTCAGGAAGATCAAAATTAAGAATTTAGGAGGTGTGGTTCTCATCAACCAGGGAAAAAGAGATTTTGGTTTTTGTTTGGGACTAATCATGTATGTCTCTGTGCATAACCCTAGCCAAGTATTTTCCACTCTGGACTCAAATAATTTACCTGGAGACCCCAAAACAATCTCTAACTTGTTTATGCAATTTAAAAAAAAATCAATATCATCTTATAGTCTTATATTTATTTTCGTATTCACTTATTATTTTTATTACTATTTACTATAGATGCTTGGGCAAGTGTAACAATGTAGGCTAGGCTATGTTGCAGTAGCAACCACTATAAAAATCTCAATAGTTTAAAATAATATTTGTTTCTCACTCATAAACATGCCTATCATGCAGAAGCAGGAGTGCACTGCTCAGAAGAGGCATTCAGGGATGTAGACTGATGGAGCCTCCCATTTCACACAGTTTTCTACCTCCACAAAGACAAGGAAAGAGATGTTTGTCAGCAAATACACTGGCTTAGAGTGGTACACATCACTTCTTCCTGGTCACTGGTCAAAAGTAAGTCATAGTTAGAGACATACAATTTTACCATGTGTCCCAGGCAAGAGAAGCAAATATTTGTGAAGGGTCCTACCTTTGATGACAGAATAATTTTTGCTTTCCTCTTCAGCAGCGACTCTTGACTCCTCCATACTCATTAGTGGTCCCTGAAGTCATGTGCATTTCCAAATCCTGGACTAGATGTTCTATGAGGACCTAACAAAAATTGGATCTGATTGTTCTCTTTTGTTCCTATGAGATTAAATTCAGAGCTCCTCAGCTCTGCCAGATCATCATTATCCTTTCTTAAACTTGATGAGTTGGTCTTTTTTAGTCATCCAAAATTGCTCTTTAATGTGAATCATTAATGAGAGGAGCAGGGCTCCCAGCAGGGAGGCAGCTTGCTGAGGGCAAAGAGGCAGACAAAGGATTTGGAGTTACACTAGTCCAGCTCAAAACCTCAGCTCTGGCGTTGGGATGTATGGCTGTAGCTAAGTGATTTAGTCTTTCAGTTCTCAGCTATAGGATAAAGGAAATGATATTTATAAAGTACCTTACTTTGCCTAGCTCACATCAGGCACTCAAGCAATGATAATGATGATTGGGAAGCTTGAGCACCAGTAGGGTAAACTCCAGGACTTTGAGTCATCACAGCTGGGAACTAAGGAGCACCATAACTTGGTGGACATGGGAACTATCAGGGAAGGCCTTACTTACAACTGCCACTGGATTAATGACAGCAGCCTAGCTCTGGGTGGTTACCCACTAAAGGAGCTAAGGCTACTGATACATGTCAAAGCCTACAGTTTTGAAGAAAAGTTTCCCACATAAGAACTTCCAAACTTCTTATTTTACAACCTTCAAATCCTGGGAACCTAGTCACGATGCCTTTGTTAAATGTCTTCCAATCTGTAGAACCATTGCACAATGGCGCATATGGAAGCTCTCTTTTCTTTCTTCCCCTCTTCCCCTCTTAGGTGTTCTTAGAATAATAATATGTTGCAAGTCACAATATACATTGACCAGGAAGAATGTGGCATGCTAGCCTTGTGATTGATTTGATTCATGTGAGCAATGAAGCTTTGCAGTGTGGGCCAAGAGTTCTCAATGATCTGACTTGTCTATCTACATGGTTCAGGCTCACTGGACATTTGATAAAGATTCCTTTCAAGCATAAACACAATGGCATACCTGACAGGCTGGATTTACATCATAACGTATCCATCTGAGAGAGACAGAAAAAGAGAGAAAGAGAGAGAGAGAGACAGAGAGAGAGAGAGAGAGAGAGAGAGAGACTGCATTAAGATCCCTTGTTTTCCACAAGAATGCTAACTCTCCTTCATTCAAATTAACTTCCCCTCTCAACTTACTCAGTTTACCTAACAATGGAAAGGCTAAATGCCTATCTCCCATGAACCTCTTTCTATCAAGGTGTCAGGGAAGAAGGTGGCTCAGTGTCAGTAGCTAGTAGGCCAGGGTGGAAGTTTTTGAGAACTAGTAGTCAGAAAAGGACCATGAAAGAAGAATGACTATCTTCATCAAAATGAAACTGAAAGGTAAGATTTGGGAGCCAGAGTAGCTCGCACTAGGTCATTATTTTGGTGGCAAAGACCTCATCAAAGTCCAAAGGTTCAAGAGGGTCTGAGTTGGGGACTAGGAGTGTGGCCATGGGATCAATGAACCCACATTAAGAAGCAGAGGGCACAGAAGTGCTCTGAGAGCCATCTCAGGAAGAAAGCTGGGTGTTCAGATAGGGTTCTCTTCTCTAACAGGTGGTGGATACTTCTGAGTGCATTTTGCCGTATGTATTCCCTGTTGAGTGCTGTCAGCCTCTAGAACCTCTTTCTGCCCCTGCCTCCCTAACCCTTAAAAAAATCACAAAGGACATCATTGTGCTTTCCCCAATAATGAGCTATGACACACAGGCATTTATTAATTTATTGCTTTTAAAAAAAATTTCATGGTGACACAGATCAGCCTATACGCAGCATTCTCTGTCTTGCATCTTGAGATGACAAGTTCAGCATCTGCTTTATTTTTAGTGTTGTAAAATGTATCCATGTTTATAATTAGCACTTGGTATACTTTGTTGAGTAGCTCACATTATATTATCATATTTAATCTTCACTGTGACCTTGTGAAACGAGTAGAGGTTGAGCATGCAAAATCTGAAAATCCCAAATCCAAGATGCTCCAAATATGAAACTTTTTTTGAGCACCAACCTGATGCTCAAAGGAAGTGCTCATTGAACCATTTTGAATTTCTCGTTCTCTGACCTGGGATGCTCAACCAGTAGATACAATGCAAATATTTTAAAACTAGAAAATATCTAAAAATTTTTTAAAAATGCTTTTGGTTCTAAGCATTTTGGATAAGGAATATTCAACCTGTATTATCCCCCCTTGATAGATGGAAAAACCAAGGCTCAGGGAGATTGAGTAACTTATTCAGTGTCACACAGGTAGTGCTAGCTGAGTCTGCATCTGTCTGTGTGAAGAGGGGAGAGGCAGATACCTGGGACCAGGTGAAGCCTCTGTCTCACTGTAGTGTATTAGATGAGTTAGAGGGGACATCTTTTTGGGGACCAAGAGAGCCATAGAGGCGCCCAGAACATATGAGAAAATTAAAACCTAGTTTGATGGAAGTTTGAGAAGTCCTCCCTGAGAAACGGGCATTTAAGCTGGTCCTGATAGAGCATTCAGAATTGAACTACGTCAAGTGGGAGGCAACACAAGTTGTTGCAAGGAAAATAGCCTCAATAGAGCTTTGAGACATAGATATTCTCCAAGCCATGTCATTGTGGCTGTGTGATTTCTAGCAAGTCACCAAACCTTTCTGAAGCTAAGTTTCCCCATCTACTAGAGAAAAGGTCTGAGCTGGGGGCCTGTTATTTGAACATTATCTGGGCATCAGCTCAGAACAACTGGAGATTTCTCATTTGTCAAAAGAAGAAAAGAAATCAGGACCCAAGTGATGGTAATATTTTTAGAGTGCATTGCTTCCTGCAGGCTTTTTGGTCTGCTTAAATGTGAGTTTCGGGGCAGGGCGGCAACATGAGTGAGCTAAAGGGGTCAGCAGGAGAGAGCTCCTTGGCCCAGAAAACAGGGAGTTGACATAGCTCACAGGCACAGCAGGAGGCAGATGGCTCTGTGCTAACTGTGGCTAAAAGGTCTTAATGGATTGTGCTCTCTCCTGCTTCTTGATTACAGGATTCTTTCCTGTCCATCATCATGCCTTGGCCAGTGCTAAAGAATCACTGCATTTCTGCTTCACTCTCTCACTCCCCAAGGCGGAGGCAAATCTGCTCAGGGCTAGAAATTGCTGCTATTGTATCCTTTGCCTTTGCTTCATTCCACAGGAAAGCAGCTGACTCTGGAATCTCTTGGTTTTGAAAGTATTCTCAGAGAACATCTCACTCAGTCCCTTTCTGGAGCAGATGGGGAAACTGAAGCCCAGAAAGGGAAAGAGAATGACTGAGGTCATAGAAGAAGTACGACTAGCTGCCCCTGGTGTCCTAACAGCCCATTTATTTATGTTTATTTTGTTTTTGAAAGTTGAAAGGAAAAGTATTTTATTTCTTTCTACTTGCATTGAGGTACCATAAGTATTCAGACTCTATTATGTAGAAATCAAACAAAAGTCTCTCGTCAATATTAGTCAAAGATATTGTAATGCTATGCTTACTTTTGCCTATTTTTAAAAATTAGTTCTTATTTCAATAGGCTTAGGGGGATACAGATAGTTTTCGGATCTGGGCTTTAAGTGTACCTACTACTGCCATCTGTGTATATTGTATCCAACAGGTGATTTTCCGTCTCTCCACTCATTCTCCGCCTCCCCTTTCTGAGTCTCCAGTGTCCATTATACTAATCTGTATGTTGTTGTATACCCTTAGTTGAGCTTCCACTTATAAAAAAAGAACATGTAGTATTTGGTTTGCTATTCCTGAGGTAGTTCACTTAGGATGATGTTCTCTAATTCCATCCAAGTTGCTGCAAAATAAATTATTTTGTTCTTCTTTTTTTTTTTTGAGTTGGAGTCTCACTCTGTCACCCAGACTGGAGTGCAGTGGCTGCTCCCGGCCACCACAGCCTCGACCTGCTGGGCTCCAGCGAGCATTCCGCCTCAGCCTTCCGAGTAGCTGGAAGTACAGGTGTGCACTACCATGCCCGGCTGATTTTTTGATTTATTATAGAGATGAGGTCTCGCCAAGTTGTCCAGGCAGGTCTTGAACCCTCAGGCTCAGGCAATCCACTCACCTCAGCCTCCCAAAGGCATGGGATTACAGGCTGAGCCACCGAACCCGGCTTATTTTGTTCTTGATAGCTGAGTAGTATTCCATAGTGTATATGTACCACATTTTCATTATCCACTGATCGGTTGATGGGCATTTTGATTGACTCCACATCTTTGCTATTGCGAATTTTGCTGTGATGAACATGCAGGTGCTGTTTTCATATAATAACCTCTGTTCTTTTGGGTAGATACCTAGTGGTAGGATTGCTGGATCAAATGGTAGAACTACTTTTATTTTTTTGAGAAATCTCCATAACACTTTCCATAGAGGTTGTACTGATTTACACTCCCAACAACAGTGGATACACATTCCCATTTCTCTACATCCATGCCAGCATCTATTTTTTTTTTCTCATTTTTTAAATAACGGCCATTCTGACTGGTATAAGGTGGTATCTTGTTGTGGTTTTAATTTGCATTTCTTTGTCGATGCCTGATGTTGAGCATTCTTTTAACTGTTTACTGGCCATTTGCATATCTTATTTTGAGAGATGTTTGTTCATGTTGTTTGCCCACGTTTAATGGGATCATTTGCTATTTTCTTGCTGATTTGTTTGAGTTCTTTGTAGACTTTGGGTATTAGTCCTTTGTCTGATGTATAGTTTGGTAATATCTTCTCCCATTCTGTTGGTTGCCTATTTGCTCTGTTGATTATTTTGCTGTGCAGATGTTTTTTAGTTTAATTAAGTCACACTTGTTTATTTTTGTTTTTGTTGCATTTGCTTTTGGGGTTTTGGTCATACATTCTTTGCATAGGTCCATATCCAGAAGAGTTTTCCTGGGTTTTCTTCTAGGATTTTAATGATTTCATGTCTGATATTTAAGTCTTTAATCCATACTGAGTTAATTTTTGTATATGGGGAGATATGGATCAAATTTTTTTGTATGTAGCTGTCCAATTTTGCAAGCACCAATTGTTGAATAAGATGCCCTTTCCCCAATGTGTGTTTTTGTTTGGTTTGTCAAAGATCAGTTGGTTGTAGATATTTGGGTTTATTTCTGGATTCTGAATTCTGTTCCATTGGTTCATGTGTCTGCTCTTGTACTAGTACCATGCTTTTTTGATTGCTACAGCTTTGTAGTATAATTTGAAGTCAGGTAATGTGATTCCTCCAGCTTTGTTCTTTTTGCTTAGGATTGCTTTGGCTAGTTTAGCTCTTTTTTTGTTCCATATGAATTAGGATTGTTTTTCTTAATTCTGTGAAAAATGACTGTAGTAGTTGACAGGGATTGCATTGAATCTGTAGATTATCTTGGGTAATGTAGTCATTTTAATAATGTTGATTCTTTCAATCCCTGAGCATGGATTGGTTCTCCATTGATCACTATTGGTGTATAGCAGTGCTACAGATGTGTGTGTGTTGATTTTGTATCATGCAACTTTACCAAATTTATTTATGAAGTCCAGGAATCTTTTGGAGGAGTCTTTACAATTCTCTAGATATAAATCATATAGCCGGCATAAAGAGATAGTTTGATTACTTTTCTTTTTTCCAATTTGAATACTCTTTATTTCTTTTTTCCTGTATGATTTCTCTAGTTAGGACTTCCAGTACTATGCTGAACAGGAGTGGTTAAAGTGGGCACTCTTGCCTTGTTTCAGTTGTGAGGGGGAATGCATTCAACTGTTCTTCATTCAGGATGACATTGGCAGTGCTTTTGTCATATACGACTTTTATTATTATTTTTAATTTTTTATTATTTATTTATTTATTTATTTATTTTTGAGTTGGAGTCTCACTCTGTCGCCCAGACTGGAGTGCAGTGGCCACTCCTGGCCATCGCAGCCTCGACCTGCTGGGCTCCAGAGATCCTTCCCCCTAGCCTTCCAAGTAGCTGGAACTACAGGCGCGCGCTACCACGCCCGGCTAATTTTTTTGATTTATTATAGAGATGAGGTCTTGCCAAGTTGCCCAGGTGGGTCTCACACCCGTGGGCTCAGGCAATTCACTCACTTCAGCCTCCCAAAGCGCAGGATTACAGGTTGAGCCACCGATCCTGGCCGTTGGTAGACTTCTAATTGTGATTTCAATTTCGCTACTTGTTATTGATCAGTTCAGGGTTTCTATTTTTTTTTTACCGATTCAAGGTGGAGGATTATATGTTTCCAAATATTTATCCATTTTATTTGGATTGTCTAGTTTGTTTACATAAAGGAGTTCATAATAGTCTTGGACGATCTTTTGAATTTCCATTGTATCAGTTGTAATGTCTCCATTTTCATTTTTGATTGAGTTAATTTGAAACTTCTCTTTTTGTTTCTTAATCTAACTAGTGATCTATCAATTTTGTTTAGTTTTTCAAAGAATCAACTTTTTGTTTCACTGATCCTCTGGGGTTCTTTTTCCTTCTTTTTTTATTATAAAGATGTCGGATACAATTCAGGGTTAGGTATACAAATGTTGATTGTGCAGATACCCTTGTTAATGAGGTGTGCTCCTCTTTCCCCTAGAAATTTCCCTCAACTGCCAATCCTACTCCTCCTCCCCTAACAGTTTCCCACTACTGCCAATCCCTTTCTTATAGTATTATAATTGTTCAAGGTCCCTTATGAGTGAGAAGATATGGTGCTCTGTTCTTTGCTTCTGTGATAGATCATTGAGTATGATCGACTTTAAATCCATCCAAATTGCTGTGAAGTCCATATCCATTGTGTATATGTACCACATTTTTTTAATCCAGTCCAACTTCGATGGGCAACATGGTTGGTTCCATGTTTTTGCTATTGTGAATAGAGCTGCAACAAATATACGTGTGGAGGTATCGTTTTTGTAGAATGATTTGAGTTCCTCCGGGTATATTACCAATAGGGGAATTGCTGGGTCATATAGAAGGTCAATTTCTAGTTCTTTCAGAAGTCACCACACTGTCTTCCAAAGAGGTTGCACTAGTTTGCATTCCACCCACAGTGTAGAAGAGTTCCTTTTTCTCCGCATTCTCGCCAGCATCTGTTGTTATTTGTTTTATTAGTGATGGCCATTCTTACTGGGATTAGGTGGTATCTCAATGTGGTTTTGTTTTGCATATCTCTGAGGATGAGTGAGGCTGAGTACTTTTTCATGTGTCTGTTGGCTGCCCATATATCTTCTTTTGAGAAGTTTCTTCATGTCTTTTGCCCACTTTTTCATATGGCTGTTTGTTTTTCTTCCTTTCAGTGCAATTGAGTTCCTTGCAGGCCTAGATGGTAGGCCTTTGTCAGATATAAAGTTGGCAAATATTGTTTCCCATTCTGTGGGCTGTCTCCCTGCTCTCTTGATGGTTTCTTTTGTCTTGCAGAAACTTGTTAGTCTGATGAGGTCCCACTTGTCTATCTTATTTCTTAAGGTATGGGCATTTAGGGTTCTGAATAGGAATTGATTACCAGTTCCAATTTCCACAAGGGTGTCTCCTGTATTTTCTAAGATTCTTATAGTTTGAGGTTTTATGTTTAGGTCTTTGATCCATTTAGAGTTAATTTTTGTGTATGGTGATAGGTAGGGGTCCTGTTTCAATCTTCAGCATGTGGTCAGCCAGTTTTCCCAGCACCATTACTGAATAGGCTCTCCTCTCCCCAGTGGTTGTTGTTGGAGGCTTTGTCAAAGATGAGTGGGTTGAGGAATTGAGGCTTTGCTTCCAGAATGTCTACCCTGTTCCATTGGTCTATATGCCTGTTCTTATACCAACACCAGGCTGTTTGTAGCCTTATAATAAAGTTTGAAGTCTGGAAGCCTGATACCTCTTGCTTTGTATCTTTTGCTGAGGATTGTTTTGGCTATTTGTGGTCATTTATGTTTCCATATGAATTTCTGTATTGTCATTTCCAGGTATAAGAAGAATGATGCTGGTAACTTAATGGGTATTGCATTCAATCTGTAGATTGCCTTTGGTAGGATGGACATTTTAACAATGTTGATTCTTCCTATCCATGAGTATGTAATATTTTTCCATTTGTTTGTGTCTTCTTGGATTTCACTGAGCAGTGTTTTGTAGTTCTCACTGTAAAGGTCTTTTTACTTCTCTGGTTAAGAACATGCCGAGGTATTTTATTTTTTTGTGGCTATTGTGAATGGCATTGTGCTTTTAATTTGGGTCTCTGCCTGCTTGTTGTTGGTGTATAGGAATGCAACTGTCTTTTGCACATTTGTTTTGTACCCTGAGACTTTGACAAAGTCCTTTATCAGTGCAAGCAGATTTTTGACAGATTCCCTTGAATTTTCAAGGTATAGGATCATATCATCAGCAAAGAGGGATAACTTGACTTCCACTTTTCCTATTTGGATAGGCTGAATTTCTTTCTCTTGTCTAATTGCCTGAGCTAGGACTTCCAACACAATGTTGAACAAGAGGAGTGAGTGTGGACAACCTTGTCTTGTTCCATTTTTCAGGTAAAATGTTTCCAGTTTCTGTCCATTTAGCAATATGTTAGCTGTGGGTTTATCGTAGATGGCACTTACTCTTTTGAGGTATGTTCCTTCTATACCTTGGTGTTTAAGGGTTTTTATCAAGAAGGGATGCTGGATTTTATCAAAAGCTTTCTCTGTATCTAATGATATCATCATGCGGTTCTTGTTTTTACTTCTGTTGATGTATTTAATTACATTTATGGTCTCGTGAATATTCAACCAGCCCTGCATCCTGGGGATGAAGAGTAATTGGTCATGCTGAATGATTTTTGAGATGTGTTTTTGGATCCGATTTGCTAGAATCTTGTTGTGGATTTTTGTTTCTATGTTCATATGGGATATTGGCCTGTAGTTCTCTTTTTGTTGTTGTTGTTGAATCTTTACCCGGTTTGGGTATCAGTGTGATGTTAGCTTTGTAAAATGATTTGGAGAGGATTTCATCTTTCTTAATTGTCTGAAATACTTGCAGTAGGACTGGTATCAGCTCCTTCTTGTACGTTTTGATGAACTCTGCTGGAAAGCCATCTGGTCCAGAGCTTTTTTTTTTTTTTTTTAGGTAGCTTTTGTATGACAGAGTCAATTTCTTCAGTTGTTATTGGTCTATTTAGTGCCTCAACGTCTTCTTGTTTCAACCTGGGGAGGTTGTGTGATGTCAGAAAGTTCTCCATTTCTTTTAGGTTGTCAAGTTTGTTTTGATATAGGTGTACATGGTCATTTCTGATAATCTTTTGCATTTTAGGTTGTCAAGTTTGTTTTGATATAGGTGTACATGGTCATTTCTGATAATCTTTTGCATTTCTTCGGGGTCAGTTGTGATTTGAAGTTTTGTATTTCTGATTGTGTGTATTCGATCTTTTGCTTTCTTATTCTTGGTCATTCTGGCTAGGGGTCCATCAATCTTGTTAATTCTTTCAAAGAACCAGCTTTTTGTTTTGCTGATGTTTTCTATGATATGTTTGTCTTCTATGTCCCATATTTGGGCTATTATTTTTTGTGATTTTCTGCTAAATTTTGGGTTTTGATGGTCTTCCCTTTCCAGCTCCCTTAGGTGATTTGTTAGACTCTCCACTTGTGATCTTTCCCTTTTCTTGGTGTAGGCTTGTAGAGATACAAATTCCCCTCTTAGAACTGATTTCATGGCATCCCAGAGGTTTAGTAAGATGTTTCTTCATTTTCATTTGTTTCCAGGAATCTTTTAATTTCTGCTTTGATTTCAGTGTTAATCCAAGAGTTGTTCAGCATCATGCTGTTTAGTGTCCGTGTCTTTGTGGGCTTTGGGGAAGTGTTGTTGGTGTTGATATTTCTTTTTATTCCACTGTGGTCTGAGAATGTGCATGACAAGATTTCAACCTTATGGAATTTGTTAATGCTTGATTTATGACAAAGATGTGATTGATCTTGGAGTACACTCCGTGTGGTGATGAGTAGAATTTGTATTCTGTGATTATTGGGTGGAATAATCTGTAGGTATTTATTAAGTTCACTTGGTCAAGTGTCAAGTTTAGGTTCTGGATCTCCTTTTTGATTTTTGCCTCAATGATCTATTGAGGGCTGTTAATGGGGTAGTCAAGTCCTCTGCTATAATAGTGTTAGAGTCAGTATCTTTTTTTAGTTTACTTAGTTGTTGCTTTATAAGTGCTAGTGCTCCTGTCTTGTGTGTATATATGTTTAGGATGGATATTTCTTGTTGATGGATTGAACCTTTTATCATCATGCAGTATCCTTTTGCAACTTTTAAAATTTTTGACAAAAGGTTGTTTTGTCTGATATTAAGATCGCAATTCCTGCATTCTTTTGTGATCCATTTGACAGAAAACTTCTTTTCCATTCTCTAAACTTGAGTCTGTGTGTGTCCCTTTTAGTGAGATGAGTCTCCTGGATGCAGCAAATAATTGGGTCATGGTTTCTTATCCAGTTTGCCATTCTGTGTCCTTTCAGTGGTGCATTTAGTTCATTCACATTCAGGCTGACTATTGCAATGTGATTGTTTATTGCTGTCATAAGGTTCTTATATAATTTTTTTTTTTTGCTTGTTTTCTTTTGACTTTGGGGTTGATGTATATGGTGTATGTTTTCAAGTTTCTTGTTATGCTGAATTCTCTGTTGATTCTGTGCTCTGCTGATCTCTTGGGAAGTGTTTGGTCATTCTTTTTTTTTTTTCTTTCTTCTGTGCTTAATACCTTTTTAAGTGTTTCCTGTAGAGCTGGTCTGGAAGCTGCATAATCTCTTAGAAATTGGATGTTTGGGAAGGATTTTACTTCTCCATCACTGATGAAGCTGAGCTTGGCTGGATAGAAAATTCTTGGTTGAAATTGTCTGTCTTTGAGGGCTTTGAATATAGGGCTCTAGTCCCTTCTTGCTTGTAGTGTTTCTGCTTATAGGTCTGCTGCTATTCTGATTGGTTTTCCCTGGAAGGTAGTCTGATCTTTCTCTCTTATTGTCTTTAGGATTTTTTCTTTTGTGTTACTTTGTGTAGGTGAATTACTATGTGTCTAGGGGTTGGTCTTCTAATTTGATGTCTTGTAGGCATTTTCTGTATCTCTTGTGCTTGGCTGGTCACATCTCTGGTGAGATGGGGAAAATTTTCTTGGATTACCTCCTGGAATAATTGCTCCAAGTTGTTCTCCATTTCCCTTTCTTCTTCTGGGAATCCAATCAGGCATAGATTCAGCTACTGGACATAAGTGCACATCTCTTGTAGGCTTTATTCTTTCTTTCTGAATCTTCTTTCTATGTTTTTTACAGATCAGGCTACTTCCATATTCTGGTCTTCAAGTTCTGAGATTCTTTCTTCAGCTAGATTAATTCTGCTTTCCATGCTTGTCATCTTGTTATTTATTTCCTGGGTGAAATTTTTTATTGCCAAAAACTCTGTTACAAGTTCTTTCAGTTTTATATCTTGTCTTCCTTGAGTCTTATTCACTCTTTCCATCCATTCCCTAATCTCTGTCATATTCTGGCCATTATTTGGGCACCAAGGTCTGATTTTTCAGGAGTTTTGTCTTTTGTACACTTGAAATTGCCTGAAGTTTTCCTTTGGTTTTTCCTCATTTGTGACAGATCTCTTGATTTTCTCTTTAGTTCTGTTATTCAGTGTCAGTGGGAGAGGCTTTCCCTTCTGATGTTTAATCCATTCTCTATTCTTCCCTGGCTCTGGATTTGTTCTATTTTGAAATAGGGTGGTGGATGGGAAGCTTTACTGTATCTTGTAGTTTTTGAAATTCAAATAAAGTAGGGAATGGGGTGCTCGGATTCAGAAACTAATTACAAATTGCAGTGTTCACTTTTTGTGGTATGTGTTCCCTGAGACCCACTCCCCATCACCACTCTATATGACAATTCAAAGCAGAGACCAATGCAAAAAAACAATTGAACACACACACACACAGACTTACACACATACCTCCAAACAAACTGGAATAACAGCAAAGTGAAACAAAGCAAACAACAACAACAACAACAACAACAACCTAGGAAAACTAAGCACACACACACATGTCTAGCACAAATGGATAGGAAGAAAAACAGAAAGACCGTAGCAGGGGAAAAAAGGAATTCAGGTCAAATCCTTACACATATATTGACACACACCTTAAACTATAAAAAATTAAAATAAAAATACCCAGAAGAACCAAAGAGCAAAAACAAACCACCAACAACAACATAATTGAAAGATGAACACTCAATCATTCACATACACACATAAACAGAAAATGACAAATAAAAGAAGAAACAGAAAAAGAAAAGAAAAAAATCAGGGTGGGGATGCAGATCAAATCCTCACATACACGTTCATGCCCAAGGAAAAATATTTAAAAAATAGATGAACTAACAAACAGTAAAAAATTTTAAAACTGTTTTTAAGAATTGAGAATTATTTTTAAAAACCCTGTCCTCTTGTGGCAGGCTCTGTAATTGTTCCTCTTATCATGTTTCTCCTGCAGAGCCACCTCTTTCACTCTCTTCTCAAGTGTCCAAAGCAAAGAAGGAGGTGGGGCAGTGGAGGTGGTTGGGGCTGCACTCCTCTCCTCCCACTCTCGTATAGTCAGGAAGATCTCCTCCAGTGGGGAGGTGCAGGATTGTCTCTTCCCCAGGTACATACTCACCAGGGGTTCCCCAGCCAGGCCTATCCTGGAATGGAGTTCTCCTATTGCGACTGGCGTCTAGGCTCCACCTGGGCTTGTCCCTCTCAGTCGTGGCCCAGCTATGTGGGTCTGAAGTTCAGAGGATTGCTGGGGAGGAGAGGGTTTGGGTCAGCCCCGGACTCGCCACTGATCTCTTTGGAGTTTTTCCTCATCCTTTTCTGGCCACACCCTTTGTCTCACGACTGGATTAATGTAGGGGGTGAGGTGGCTGGAACTCAGCACTCCTCAGGTCTCTCTGAAGTTTGTGCTTTCAGGATATTCCCTCTGGGTCATTGTCAATATCTGAGTAGTTGATCCACCAGTCACAGAGATCGGGTTTGTTGCTCTGTGGTGAGCAAGTCGGAGCACTTTCCTGCCCCACCTTCAAGATGGTGGTGAGGTACCTCTCTTGTCCTTTTCCATGGGACTTTGCCTCTGGACTCCCCCTATAGCCCTGCTGTGTGTGCCCTGCCAGGTGCTGAAGTTGTGAGGCAAAACCAGGAACCGACAGTCTCTCTCCTGCTGCACTGGTGAGAGAGAGCCAGAGGTGATATTTTCTCCCCACCGCTTTTGTCCTTTGAATAAAAAATAATGGCGCTTGGCTTTGGCAACCTGGGAAGAGCCAGGGACAAAGCAGAGAAGCTGCACCACCAGCTGCTGCACCAGGGGCCTGCCCGCTTGCTCACGAGCACCCATTTAGACTGTCTCTCCCAGCATTTTCTTCCCAGGGAGGGTCATTGATTAAAAAAAAAAAAGAAAAAGAAAATCGTGCTCAGTTTCTGCATCCCTGGAATTGCTAGGGTCCAAGCCCAGCAGCCATGGCACCAGCTGCAGCACCAGGAGAGCCCTGGCTGGCTAGCTACCTAGCCCTCAAGCAGTCAGCCACTCACACGCCCACTCACCAGCACATACACAAAATTTTGCATACGCTCCCTCACTCACATGGGGATTCACATAGTCCAACTGGCTCAGCCACCATCTTCCCAATCCCTTTGTATTTTTTAATTTCAATTTCATTTAGTTCTGCTCTGTTCTTCATAATTTATTTTCATCTGCTACCTTTGGGTTTGGTTTTTTCATGCTTTTCTAGTTCCTTGAGGTGTGATAGTAGATTGCCAATATGTAATCTTTTAGTCTTATTAAACTAGGCCTTGAGTGCTATAATTTTCCTCTGAGCACAGATTTGGCTTGTCCCAGAGGTTTTGATAACTTGTTTCACTGTTGTCATTGGTTTCAAGGAATTATTTAATTTTCATCTTGATTTAATGTTGACCCAAGTATTCAGCAGCAAATTGTTTAACTTTCATGTTTTTGTTTGGTTTTGTGAGTTCTTGGAATTAATTTCAAATTTAATTCCACTGTGGTCTGAGAAATTGCTTGATATAATTTTGATTTTTTTGAATATATTGATAATTGATTTATGGCTTATCATATGGTCTATCTTGGAGAATGTTCCATGAGATGATGAGGAAAATGTATATTCTGCAGTTGTAGAATGGAATATTCTGTAGATATATGTTTGTTCCATTTGCTCTGGAGTCCAATTTTACTCCAGTGTTTCTTTGTTGACTTTCTACCTTGATGATCTGTTTACTACTGTCAGTGGGGTGTTGAACTCTCCCACTATTATTGTATTGCTGTCTCTTTTTTTTAGGTCTAGTAAAACTTATTTTATAAAGCTGGGGTTTCTGGTGTTAAATGCATGTATATTTGAAATTGTTATGTCTTCTCATTGGATTGATCCCTATATCATTTTATAATAATCATCTTTCCTTTTTTTTTTACTGTTGTTAAAGTGTGTTTTATCTAATATGAGAATGGCTTCTCTTGTTCATTTTTCCTTTCCATTTGCATGGAATATTTTCCCCACTCTTTTACTTTGAGTCATCAAATTATCTGTGAGTTAAGTGCACCTTTTGAAGGCAGCAGGTTTTGGGGTTGGGATTTTTTTCTTTTTAAAAAATTTATTCCACCAGTATGTATCTTTTTAGTGTGGCATTTGGCCATTAACATTCAGAATTAATAATGACGTGCAATATACTATTTCATTCATCACATTGGTTATTTGTTTGCTTTATGTATGTGTTTATTTATTTCATTGTATTGGTGTTCCATAAAGCCTGTGAGCTTCATGATAGCCAGCATTTTTCTACTAATGTAGTTTGACCTTTGGTTTCAGTATTTAGAACTTCTTTGATTATTTCTTTTAGGGCCAGTCTAGTGGTAACAAATTCCCTCTGACTTGCTTGTCTGAGAAAGTCTTCATTTTTCCTTTATTTATAAAACTTAGTTTTGTAGAATACAAACTCCTTGGCTGACAGTTATTCTCTTTGAGAAGATTGAACATGGGGTCCCAATCCTTCTGGCTTGTAAGGTTTCTTCTGAGAAGTCTGCTGTTAGTCTGGGAGGTTTACCTTTGTAAGTTATTTGATGCTTTTGTCTCACTGCTCTTAAAATTACTTCCTTCACATTAGCTTTACATCACTGTATGATTATACACCTTGGGGATGACCTTTCTGCAATGAATCTTTTGGGAGTTCTTTGAGCTTCTTGTATCTGGATGTTTAGTGCTCTGGCAATGCCAGGAACATTTTCTTTCATTATTCCAACAAATAGATTTGCTTTCTGTTGCTTTCTCTTCTTCCTCAGGAACACCTGTGATTCTTAGATTTGGACATTTTACAAAATCCCACATTTCTTGGAGACTTTGTTCCATTCTCTTGATTCTTTTTCTTTATTGTTGTCTGGTTGGGTCAACTTTGGTTAGCCTTGTCTTAAAGTTCTGAGATTCTTTCTTCTGCTTATTCTAGTCTACTGGTAGAACTTTCCACTTCATTTTGTACTTCCCAAATGATTCTTCCATTTCCAGAACTTCAGCTCTTTTTTATTAAGGTGTCTATTTCTTTGGAGAATTTTTCATTCATGTCCCGAATAGTTGTTTATGTTTTATTTTTTATGCTGGTTTTCTATTTTCTTCTGAATTTCATTGATCAAATTTTATAATCAACATTTTGAATCCTACGTCTAAAATTTCAAAAATTTCATTTTGGCTGGGGTTCATTGCTGAGGAGTTGTGGTCTTTTGGGGAGTGTTGGAGAACTCTGGTTTTTTTATATTGTCAGAATTGTTTTTCTGGTTCTTTCTCATTTGGGTAGATTATTTTTTCTTATTTGAAGTTAGCAAGGGGCTGGCACAGGCACTATAGTGTTCCCTTGCTTCTATGTAGCCTTGGTGAGGTGAGTTTCTCAACTGACAGCTGTAGCAGTTCTGTACTGGGTACCTGCACTGGCACACAGTGTCCTGAATGACTGGAGTGTCTTGGAAAGTGGTATTAGCTGAGGTTTGGGATCAGGTCTTCACCAAAGCTGAAGTATTGTATACAATGTTGTGGGCTATAATGTTGACTTGCAGCCAGGAGGTGGTACTTGTGGGAGAAGGCCAACTGCACTGGTGTCTGTGGGCTTTCTCTTTGGCGTGTGTTGCTCCAATGAAGTTCCCAGCCAACCTAGGGAGGTGGACCTCTGGGAATTACCTAAGCTTTCTGTCTGTTTTGAGTCTTCAAGAGGAGTACAAGGGTTGGGAAGAAAAGCTTGAGCACCCCACAAGAGTGTACTCTTGGCTACTCAGTGAGGATTAGGAGGGAGTCCCAGACCACTGGGGTAATGCTGTTGTGCAGAGCTGGCACAGAAGAGTTTACATGGGAGTGAGGTTGCTGTGGCAATGAGTCTCACCAGGCTTACTGCTTTGGTCTCAAGCAGTTTGCCTTGTGAATGTCAAAGTGCAGCCAGACTCAGGGCCTCAGGTGTTTTCAGGCAACCCACCCAAGCCAGGAACTGTCTGCAGTGACAAAGTATGCGCTTGGAGCTTGTTTCCTCCCAGGTCAGGTGAAAGCAGCTGCGCTGCCCACAAGTGTTAAGTTCTTGGAAAATGGTGGCTGGCACTGCTCAAAGCTTTCTTTTTTCCTGCACTACTCTACCTGGACTTTGGCTATGAGTAAGGCAGTCTCCTGTGAGGGGCTGGAGTTCCATAGGCTCAGAGGGGCCACCAAGTCCATGACAGGAGCACAGAACTCCTGAATTCTTTTTATTCACCTTCTCTACTTTATCTAGAGTCTGCTGGTAGAATGTGGTGGTCTGGGCAAGAGTATGGCCAGTTCTAGTTCAGGTTGATGGATTTTTCTCTTCTTTGTGGTTATTGTCACTCCTTTGAAGAGTCACTCCTTTGAAGAGTTGATGACTCCATTCATTTCTGAGTGCTGAGACAACCCTCTCCAGCTTGGTTTACTCTATAGTAGAAACTCACTCTAGCTGCCTCACATTGACCATCTTAATCTAGTACCCCCACCGACAATCAGTTTAAATGAGCAAGTGTCAAGGGAATATTATTTTCTGGTCTCTCATTATCCTAGTTCCAGCATGGGGGCGTGGGTTCTAGCCATGAAAACCTGGGCTAATATGGGAGGCCCTATGGGTCAGACCTTTCTGAGGTAGAAAGAATGTAATCTGAAAGACAAATTGAAGATGGGATCAAGCAGAGAAGTCCAACAAAGATATCCTAAGCCTCAGATTCAAAGAATGAGGCAAAGTCAGAACGTGGGACTTGTGACAAGGCTATGGAAGAAGTAAAGGTGATGAGAGGAGGTAAGAGTCCTGGTCAGAGTGGCAGGTGCAGGGGTTCAGGATTATGAATATGAAGTTACTTAAGCTGTTAATTTTCCTTTCTGTCTTCTTCCCATCCTCCCTCCTTCACCTTTTCTCTCTTTTTCTTGAATACTGGCCACAAAAGAAATATTAGATGGTTACCCAAGCTCCCTAAAATGTGAGAGGAGCCAGAAGCCTCAGAAAGTAGGTACAATAATTTGAACTTGACCCATGTTCTCCTTTCATTGGATTCTTAGGGTTGTCCTTGGCTGGTAAGTTAGCATAAATATCAATGACACATTAATTGAAATATTTCCCACCAGATTAGATTTCACCTCATCTCTGCATCAGCTCTTATCTACTTCCTTTGCTCTGAGGACTTCCTGGTGGTCATTGAGTTGCTGAAGTACACTCCTGTCTGACCACCTTTCTCCCTGGTCTCAGATAGCTCAATATTTGTATAGTCTTCAGCTACTCAATATCTATGTACTGTCCTCTGCTTGTTTTTTCATAGCAGACATTGCTAATCAATCTTGACATTGATATTTATCCATGACAAGGACTGGGACTCAATGTAGTTCTTCAATTACCCACCCAGGTAGAAGATAGCCAAGGTCATATGAAATCTGTTATAATAACTAACATAATGATTGAGTCTCTAGCATGTATTCTGAATTCTACCAGACACCATATTGAGGAGTATGAAAGCAGTTTCTAGTTCTCTAGTTTCTAGTCTAGAAATGCTCACAACAGCAGAGTAGTTTCAAATGCCACCTTGCAATTGATCAGCTTGGATTTTAGAATTAACTCATCAGTCATTAATTACTGATTGACTGGGGATTCCAATTCTTTTAACTTCTCACTAATTGGAAGAACTCACTGTTATCCACATGTTTGGGGTTTCTGCTCTGCAATGAGTCGTCAATCTTTTATAAAGATATTTAGTAAGACAAGTACTGTCTTAATCCTCGAGGAACCTCATTTTCTGCAATGTCTCCATTTTCTAATGAGCCTACTTATTTCTTCTCTATTGTTGGTTTCTGAGCAAATTCTGAGCAAATTCTCTATTTCTGGCAAAATACACACATCCAAATCCCATGGTGATGCAGTGTTTTGAACAGCTTTTGATGTGGAAACTTGTCAAAAATTTTCTTATCTTTCTTTCTTATTTTTTTTAGTCTAATTAAATTATTTCCACAGACTACTTTAGCCAGATGCCTCTTTTCCATTTCAAAAAACACTAATAAATTAGTTGGGCATGACTGTGACAACTGTGTTGTCTTCCTCCAACAGGAAATTGTTCATTACACAGTATGTACCTATTGTGGAATGGTGTGGTCCTGGTTTACAGTACAGTGTTAGGTCATGGCAGAGAAAAGCTAGTCTTACCTAGTTCCAGGAATCCACATCTCTCTTCTATTTTCAGGCTCTCCTTGACCTTCACCCATTATCTTGACTACACATCAGCATCAGGAACAATTATAATCAGAGGAGGGTACATTTAAGAATCCTGGCCAGATACTGTGGAACTTGGCATACTTTTGACTTTATTGCTTGTCTAGAGTTCTAATAGGACTCTTTCATTGTAAGTGACATTGTAAGTGACCTGACCAAACTGGTCTATGAAGTTATGAGTTTATTGGCACAGGAGTATGAAAATTATGTCATTCTAGCTTTAAGTGCAGCTTGACATGGGAGCTCACATAATGTCATTACATCTTGTTTCTCAGTTTCTTTTTCTTTATTCTTCTCAGGACTTATAACTTTGTGGTGACTTCATTCTTTCATTCTCTGACCAATTCTAATTTCATAATTGCAAGATGGTACCAGCAGTTTTATTCTCAAATTCTTTCATTTTTAGATCCCTTGGGACAAATAAGATATTCCCCTCCCCTTCCCAGTATCTCCTACAAAAATCTTGAAACTCACCCTGACTTGATTGGTTTAGGTTGCATGCTTTTTCTGATATGAATCATCATGTGGACAGGGAGATGAAATATTCTGGCTAGACTGAGCCATGTGTTCTACCTTCTGGAATTGATAGGAAAATTCTAACTGAAGTAAGTAAGCTAAAAAATGGAGGAAAAGGTTAATAAACGCTGAGTAGCTAAAAGAGCATCTGCCCATTATTCAACCATTAAATTTCTATCTCAGCTGCATTTCCCAAATCCAAATCCAACCAAATTTCTCAGATCCAATTCAGAGTATTTAGAGAAAGAAACACTGGAGTCAGATAGATCTGATTCAACTCCTGGGTCCAATTCTAATTTGTTGTCTAATATTCTCTGGGCCTTAGTCTTCTCATCTGTAAAATGGGAGTAGTCATAACTTTATCACAAGGTTGGACACAGTTATTGGTGCACATTAAACTTTAATAGATGGTGTCTTGCTCCTTCTTTTCATCTAGATTTGTGCCTTGAGAGCCTCTTGAGTGCTGTCAATCAAATGAAAGCCTGCTTTGATCTAAATCATCCATTTTTTTACCCCAGAGATGGTGTAATTATAACTGAACTTTGGCCAGGTGCTGCAGCCCTACTAGTTGACTTCTTTAAAGCATACCTGTCCAGCTGCCTTAATCACTGACTCATTGTCATTGATGTCCATCATACAGTATTGTCAAACTCTTTATTTTTCAGTTTAGATATAATTAGTTTATTATAAATGAAAGGAATGAAAATTATTTATATGATGAAAGATTTCAGAACTTCAACGGAATGGGAAGACTCATATGGATGCCATTTCAATAAGCGATTTACTTCAGTCTACATTATTTCCAAGAATGACACCATCTCTAAATAAGAAATAATCCATGTCACCCAAAACTACTATGGTGCCTTCATATTCTGGGAAAACTTTATTTCCAATGTTTTTACCAACTGGTTGAATTTCCTCATCCTTTCCTTTAGAGATTTTTCTGGAAGCATAATGCCTCCTTTGGTTACAGATTCAGCTGCACTACTTTCAACCAATATTCAAAGAGCAGAAAAAACTTTTTCTGCTTGTCCTGCCATGCTCTTGCTGTCATAGCTCATACTCAGCTCTTGCACAGCCACTGCCAGGATATTCTTGGTATATATACTGTGCACCTCTTCTAAGTATCTCCATACTTCCCATAGTTCCTGGTTAGTCTGACTTTCTCTTATAATCCAGAGCTAGATCTAACCATCTCCATCATCCTCAAACCTTTTAGTCTGTAGAATTATAGTCCCTGTCTATTCCCTATCAGCCCTATCCATTTTCAGCTAAAGAGATCGTCATCAGCTTTGTCATGAGATGTGATAAGGGGAAACTGGTTGGGTGAGATGCTCACAGAACCATATTGCATCAAGTTGAAAAAGGTATTAGAGGTCATCTGATACAACTTCTTTTTTGTGAAAAACGCCTAATTGATATGTGGGCTGAGGAAAAGGGGTTGTTTGGATGCCAGTTGCTAACCTCCAGGATGCCATAAAGCCGTGGGTAACCAGTAAACTCCAATAAGTTGGAACATTCTTTTTGACAATGGTTGTCCCCTAATCCCTCAAGGAAACAACCAAAACATAATTAAGATACACTTTCTGGAGAAAATGGCCTTAAATTAGGTCTTGGGCTAACTACTGAAATATATAGGAAGCTAGGTACATAACATCAATGGGTGAATGGGACTGGTGTTTTACATGTATTGCCTGAATGTTGGGGATCATGGTGAACCAGCTAACACACACTCTTCTTAAGAAGCCAGTACTTGTTCATCTCCTTCCAATAGTTGTCTCACAAGAAGGAAGGGACAGGGTAGCAAATCTTCCCTTCTTTCAAGAGATGATGGAAATCTGGACTTATAGATGAAACTCAATTTTTGAATGTTGGATATTTTTAATCACTAGCAAAAAAAATGGTTTTCAATTTCTTTTTTTTTTTGAGTTGGAGTCTCACTCTGTCACCTGGACTGGAGTGCAG
>NW_007252452.1:216056-217424 GCF_000164805.1 Carlito syrichta | reverse complement strand
CTGCTGGGCTCCGGCAGCAGCCTTCCAAGTAGCCGGAATTACAGGCATGCGCTACCACACCCGCTGATTTTTTGATTTATTGTAGAGATGAGGTCTTGCTGCCGAGGCGGGTCTCGAACCCGCGGGCTCAAGCAATCCACTCACCTCAGCCTCCCAAAGGCGCGGGATTACAGGCTGAGCCACTGAGCCCGGCTGGTTTCCAATTTCTGTCTCAATGTTTATAAAGGTCTTCAGGGTGTGGATGGGAGAAGGGGAGGTATGCTAGGTGTGGAGAAGACCATGAGTAAAGGCCCTGAGGCAGGATTGAGCATCATGCAGGGGCCACAGAGAGGAGTGCAAATAAACTGAGGGAGTTAGGGATTGGTGGGAAGAGGACAGGGTATATAGAACCAGGCTAAGGAGACTTGAAGTCAGTCAGAGTAGTTCAGACATAATTTATGTTGTTGTCCAAGACAGGAAAAAAGCCTAGGAGCAGATATAGCAGCTAGAAATATAGTCTTAATTGTCTGGCTATTTTCACAATGCCCACTGG
Organism: Carlito syrichta; assembly: GCF_000164805.1. Lineage (NCBI taxonomy): Eukaryota > Metazoa > Chordata > Mammalia > Primates > Tarsiidae > Carlito > Carlito syrichta. The sequence goes on along the minus strand of NW_007252452.1, from coordinate 216,892 downwards.
TAAAGTGAATTTGAAATTGAATTAAAAACACAATACAATAAAGTGGGACAGTTAACATGGACTAAACCAAAAAGTAAGAGATAAAGAGGGAGAGGAGGAAAAATTATGCCCATGGATTTCAGCATTTAACAAGAACTCCTCGTTTCCAAGCTCTGTACACCAGCCTAGTCACAGGAGACCAAATACAAGTAATACGTGAACCACACCTTGGACTACTTACAATTTAGATGAAGAAGTTCAGATAGAAGAAAATGAGAGACCAAGTTCCAAAACTTTGCACTGGCTTTTTAGTAGTGATAGAAAAGAGCAAATCAAGACAACAAAACAATTGTCTATCTCTCATATACATTAATAAAACAAATGACTGTCCATTTTTATGGTATTATGTCATTCAAACAGATGGATATGAGGTCCATGTGGCTGCCCATTGGGTATGACATTCTGTAGCTTTACAATCTCATATAGAAGAGTGGTCTCCACTATGGACCCTAACATACAAAGCACAAAGAAGACCACTCAATAGGAGATTTGCTTTGCAAGCAAGCTGCTTAGCATTTGAGCACCTGCATGTGTGGTAAAAGCAGAGATGGTTAAGCGTTCTTAAAAACATTGCAAAGGAAGAAGTTAATTGTTAGATAAAGGAAGCCATACACACACATCATATAAAATTCATCTTTTCATGGCCCTAAATTCCAAAAAGAATTTGCAAAGGGAAGAAGGAGCAGTCTTTCTGCAAGAGACACAGAACATTTTTTTTAGATTGGAAAACATAGTTTATCTAAAAAGTAAAGAGAGAGAGAGAGGAGAGGGAAGGGGAGGGGAAGGGAAGGAAGGGG
>NW_007252452.1:211584-216036 GCF_000164805.1 Carlito syrichta | reverse complement strand
AGGGAGGGGAGGGGAAAGGAGAGGAAGAGAAGGGAGGGGAGGGGAAAGGAGAGGAGGGGAGGAGAGAGGAGAGGAGAGGAGAGGAGGAGAGGAGAGAGAAAGAGAAGAGATTAACTTTCCCAAAGTAGGTTAGGGGGGCCAAAGTTAGGAAACATGGCAGCCATAACTCAAAGAACCATGTGGACACACCAGAGTTTAACAAAACAATGATCGACATGGAACATTTTAATGATTTTGAGAGTAAGAATACCATCACTGCATCAATTTGTGTCATCTGTGTTGAGGAAATGAAGCATTCTACATTAGAAATAAACAAAGGTCGTAAATTTTAACCCATTCTTCTTTCAACCCCTTCCTTCTTTCTTTCTTTCCTTTACTTCCTCCCTCCTTTCCTTCTGCTCATTCTCTGAGCATCTGCAATAAACCTGGATAACTCCCAACAGGAACCTGTCCCTCAGGTAAATGAGACTCACCACCAACAGCTGCAGTGTTGAGACATACAAAAGGTTAATTACAGAAAGACAGCTTGCACCTGCAGAAGTGCAGGTGGAATAAAGTGCTGAATTTTTCTTGCCTAATTGGAACTACAGAATTCTAAATGATTTCTTGCCTCTCACTTTAGAATGAGAACTTCTCTCTACAGTCTTCCTATGACCAGAGAGAAGAGATTCCTTTGCAGGAGTTTGGGACACTCAGGAACATGCGTTCTTTGGACATCTATTCTGTGTATGGAGTGAATTCCTGTGGGATGGTATAGGCATCCGAAAATTGTATGTAGTAAATAATCATTGGTAGTGTCTGTGCCATAGAAAGGGATGCAGATAGAGATAAAGACATGTGGGTGCTCCTGGGAGTCTGATCAGGCAAGAAGGTCCTTGTAAGTACACGGATTTGAGAGGTAAAAGGGATTAAGCAGCTTTTTATAGACTGTATCAGTTGCCCAGAATGGTTATGTGTCCCTCATAATCTCTATTAACAACACTTCCATACCTTTCTCAAACAAACATGGGATTTGGAGTAAAAATTATGCTTCCTGTGAAATGTGCTTCTGAAATACTGTTTCCAGACATCATCTCCAGCCTGCTTCCAACCAAATAGCTGCGTTTAGGAGGTCCTTGGGAGAAGTTCTGAACCCGCATTGGTTATTTGTTCCTCCTCCATTTTGACACATGATTTTGAGCACTAATAGAATCATTCATTGTTCCCCCTCTCTACTGATACATGTCCCAAGGGAGAGGACCAAATAGGATATAGAGTACAATTATTTGTGTGCAACTTCTCTCTGCCACAGTTTGACGTTGTAGTCCTAAGCCTGTTTTGCCCTACCTCACTGATTTTCAGTTTCCTCTTTAGTAACTTGCGTAGATGAAATTGTTCTCCTGTGGTTGATAGGGCAATTCAATAAAATCAGGAAAAATTATCACTGGTACTAACTAGAAGTCAGGGAAATTCAGTTTTCATCATGTCCCCTGAAAAGATTCCATTCCAGAGCAGACATAGATGTGCTTCACTTTCACATATTCAGTCTGTGTACAACTTGAATGTACATACTTTGCCTATCTACTCTCCTAAACCTCTGACATGTGTGCCAAAGGTATATTTTTCTTCTCTTCCTAATTCACACTTACTGAGCACTTACTGGGGACAAGCACTGTTCTAATTAGTCTACGTCAATTAACTCAACGCTCTGAGGAAGGCATTGCTGCATTCATTGCCTCTAAAGTGCCATCAATTGTAGGACACAAAACTATTTTACCTTTGACTATGATGTGGCATCAATTGTGTGGTACACTCAAATGTCAGGGATATTAAACAGTTAAAAGTATACTTTAGGATTAATAATATAGAAAAATGCTCTATCCTCGTTTTACAGATGAAGATTGTGGGTTTAATAGAAATCAAGTGTCTTACCCAAGTTTATATAACTAGTCAGAGTTTGAAAGAAAATTTGAACCTTGGCTTTTTGACTTTAAAGCCCACACTTTTAATCACCTCACTAAACTTTCTCTCTCCATCAGCAGATGAATGCACATTTCAGGCAATCTCATTTCCAACCTTAATTTGGGGCTCAAGTGGTTGCTTGACTCTTCAATTTTGAAGGACCCTTCCTTCAAAGAAGAACAAGTACAAAAATCCTGCAAATACATTGTCAAAAATTGTGTCTAATACACAAACTATAATTTGACCTTTCATGATAATGTTTTGCTCTCTGGAAGCCAAATGCCTTTTAATATGTAGGTGGATGGTTTGACTTTTGAATGTCTGATTTTGTGTGTGACTTCAAGGGTATATTATATGTAAAAGTTGGCATCTTGAACTTGTTTTCAGAAATGACCCCAATTTTCCACTTGTCTATATGCAAAGCTTTTTTTTTTTTTAATGTATATTATTTAAATATATGGAGTACAATTCAGGATTAGATATATAAATAGTCATCATACAGGTAAAGTTTGGCCCCACCTTTGGTGTCTACTTTGCCTGGTCTGAGATAAGTTACCCTTATTAATGTTATGTGCCCTCCCTCCCTTCCCTGGTAGTTTCCAGCTACTCCCAATCCCTTTCCTATAATATTATGGTAAATGTTAAGGGTACACTTATGAGTGAGAACATGTGGTACTCAGTTAGTTGTTTCTGTGATAAATCACTGAGTATTATAGACTAAATCCACCAAAGTTGCTTTAAAGTCCATAATTTTTTTCTTTATAGCTGCATAATACTCAATCATGTATATGTACCATTTTTTTTTTTATCCAGTTCAGTTTGTAGGGACAGCACGGTTGATTCTGTTTTTGCTATTGTAAATAGTGCTGCAATAAACATGCGTGTGCAGGTATCTTTTTTGTAGAGTAGTTTAAGTTCCTCTGTGTGTATTCCCAGAAGAAGGATTGCTGGATCATATGATACGTCAGTTTCTAGTTCTTTTAGGAATTGCCACACTGTTTTCTGTAGAGTTGAACTAGTTTGCATTCGTACCAGTGGTGTAGAAGCATTCCCTTTCTTCCCCACCCTCACCAGCATCTGTTGTTTTTTGTTTTATTAATGATAGCCATTTTTACAGAAATTAGGTGGTATCTCAATGTGGTTTTGACTTGCATTACTCTGATGATTAGTGAAACTGAGCATTTTTTCATGTGTCTGTTGGCACTCATAGGTTTTCTTTTGAAAAGTTTCCATTCATGTCTTTTTGCCCACTTTTTAATGGGGCTGTCCCCCACTCACCTTTCAGCACATTTGAGTTCTTTGTAGATCCTAGATTTTAGGTCTTTGTCAGATATACAGCTGGAAAATTTTTTCCCCATTCTTTAGTCTGTCTCCCCACTCTCTTGATGGTTTCTTTTGCTTTATAGAAGCTTTTCAATTTGATGAGGTCCCACTTGTCTGTCTTATCTCTTATGGCTTGAGCTTTTGACCAGGAATTGGTTGCCTATTCCGATTTCTGTAAGGGTATCTCCTGCATTTTCTAAGATTCTTAAAGTTTGGGGTTTTACATTTAGGTCTTTGATCCATTTGGCGTTGATTTTTGTGTATGGTAATAGATAAGGATTCTGTTTTATTCTTTTGCACATGGTAAACCAGTTTTCCTAGCACCATTTACTGAATATGTTCTCTTCTCCACAGTGGTTGTTGGAGGCTTTGTTGAAGATGACTTGGTTGAGAAATTGTGGTTCTACTTCTGGAATCTCTATCCTGTTCCATTGGTCTACATGCCTGTTCTTGTACCAATACCAGTTTGTTTTGATTATTGTAACCTTATAATAAAGTTTAAAGTCTGGAATTGTGATATCTCATGCTTTGTTTATTTTGCTAGGGCTTGTTTTGGCTGTTCGTGGTCATTTATGTTTCCATAAGAATTCCTGTATTATTGTTTCCAGGTCTGAGAAGAATATGTTGGTAATCTGATGAGTATACCATTGAATCCATAGATTGCCTTTGGTAGGATGGACATCTTAACAATGTTGATTCTTCCAATGCATGAGCATGGAATATTTTCTCATTTGTGCCATCTTTGACTTCTTTGAACAGTGTTTTGTAGTTTTCATTGTAAAGAACTTTCACTTCTCTGGTTAGGAAGATGTCGAGGTATTTCTTTCTTCTTTTTTTTTTTTGGAAGGTAAAGCAAGCGAGATTCTGGTGTTTTTTATAAGGTTCTTTGCCAAGATATCCATGGTGTATAAGACAATAAATAGAGTCTATGCAATACTCATTAGTCTGAGGACATCACAAATTCGGATATTGTAATGACAAATCAGAAATACACATGGAAATGAAAAAGGCAGGAATAGCCAAAACAATCTTCAGTCAAAGGGACAGAGAGGGAGGTATCACATTTCCAGATTTTACACTGTATTCCAAGGCACAGCAATAGGCCCATAGACCAAAGGAACAGGACAGAGATTCCAGAAGTAAAGACATGGATTTTCAAGCAACTCATCTTCGATAAAGCCACCAATA